>NW_010230178.1:0-2997 GCF_000690775.1 Eurypyga helias | reverse complement strand
CTTCCAGCGTCACCTGTTATCCCTCCCCTTGGGATACCTAGGGAAGCACGGCTCCAACCCTGGGACATTTGTGCTGGTTCACCTGACTCTGTTAACCGAGCAGTTAGCGGCAGGCAAGCGTCATAGCACGGGGGTGACAAGGGGGTGAAATGCTACAGCATAAGCGGTCGAAAGAGGAAGGTACAGCTGGCGTAGTGCTTAACGGAGCGTGACCTTGGCTGAGGATGAACTGAACTAGGAAACATTAAAGAATGGCTTTTGGTAGTGGAGAAACAGCGCAAGGGGCAATGAGCTCCCTAAGGCAGGAACTAGAAACACTGGGCTTTGTTTTCCTGGGCTGGAGCCTTTGCTAGTACAGCATAAGCGGTCGAAAGAGGAAGGTACAGCTGGCGTAGTGCTTAACGGAGCGTGACCTTGGCTGAGGATGAACTGAACTAGGAAACATTAAAGAATGGCTTTTGGTAGTGGAGAAACAGCGCAAGGGGCAATGAGCTCCCTAAGGCAGGAACTAGAAACACTGGGCTTTGTTTTCCTGGGCTGGAGCCTTTGCTAGATGAAACACCGAGAGTGGCAGGGGGTGCGGGGGGGCGCGGCGGGATCAGCCGAACTGGCAGCCGCAGGGTGAACAGACTGTGTTGAAGCTGCTTTTCACTGATGTGTCAACAAGCCAGTCTGTTCCCGAGATCAGACCGATGGTTGCTTCTGCTGCTGCTAGGATCTGGCATCTTTAAAAGGGACTTTGGGGGAGCCTCTAGGAGGGGCCCTGGCACTGCTGAAATTCAGTGGGATCAGTGACTAATTCCCTTATGCTCCCTTGGAAACTACCATCTAAGCTGTGGTAGCGATGCACAGTCAGCAGGGAAAAATGCTGCAGGGGAAGCCTCTGGAAGAGCATCTCTTCGGCAGACAATGTCTCCTCTCCTGTGGCACCCTGAACCCTGGGAAACTCCACCTCCATCAGTCATTAAGCTGCCTTAGCTAGTTCACCCTGGGGCACCAGCTCTGCCCCATAGGCTGTCCCTTTCTTTATTTTCTTGTGCCATTTTGCTATGTCATGCCTCAGCAGGGGACATCTACACCCCAAAATTCGTAGCGGAGGGCTCAGAAAGCTCTCCTAAGAGAGAGGAGGCTCTGAGTTCAAACTCACCATTTCCAAATCAGGGCAATGATTTTACTCACAGTTTTCCACTTAGGGGGCTGGATTAACTTTCAGGCAGTGGTGTCGGGGGAGAAGGGGTCTGTCAACAAATCCTGCTGGGTAACATGTTTCTTTGTTCACTGCTGCACATATGGGAGGGAAGGACTTGAGATTAGTGACTAGCTTACCCTCCAAAGGGTGGAACAGCAGACGCCCACAGCTTTCCGTATATCTACCCTGTACTGTATGCATAAAGATGCCCAAATTTGCTTCAATAACTAAAGACACAACTAGGAGGACAGACAGACAAAAGTG
The DNA here is from genome assembly GCF_000690775.1 of Eurypyga helias. Taxonomy (NCBI): domain Eukaryota; kingdom Metazoa; phylum Chordata; class Aves; order Eurypygiformes; family Eurypygidae; genus Eurypyga; species Eurypyga helias. The sequence continues at coordinate 1,544 of NW_010230178.1, read as the reverse complement.
AGCACGCACACACAGGAAGGTCACATCAGCCCCTCTTCCCTAGAAGACCAGACCATTACAAGATTTTCAAAGCCTCTTTTTCCTTTCAAACAGCAGTTTATGGCAGGAGGACATGCACCCATTTTGGACAGAAGACAGGTTGGGGTCTTTCATTGTTTTCTAATACCTAGGGTGAAATCCATCTTAATCATGGAATGGTTTGGGTTGGAAGGGACCTTAAAGACCACCCAGTTCCAACCCCCTGCCATGGGCAGGGACACCTTCCACTAGACCAGGTTGCTCCAAGCCTCATCTAGCCTGTCCTTGAAGACATCCAGGGATGGGACATCCAATATGTTGGAGATGATCAGCATTGCACCTTTGGAAAAGGACTGTCCTCCTCTCCCAGCCCTGGGCAGATGAGTGTAGTTAGAATAAGCTGCAGCTGCTCCCTCCCAAGCTCTTCACGGCAGCACTTCTCAAAGTTAAGTGTTTTGATTTGGTTCAATAGGCAGGACTGAAACGTTTCAGCTGAAGAATGTCCAAGCATTTTGTTTAGGTCAATTGAAACATCTCGACCTTTCCAAACATGCTGTTCCCTGAGCAGCTGAATTAATGAAGCCTAGTTTCTAATGACTTTTTCCCTTCATTCTGCTTCCCCATCCCCCTGCCCTGGCATCATGTGCGTTGTCTGCTGCCTAAAAAATGGGAAGGAGGGAAGGACATATCAACCTTTTCTTCAATAGGAGCACTAATAGTATCTCTCATGCCTGTCAGTTTCCAGAAAACCTGTAGGACCTCATCCCTGAGGACACTATCCCCATGGCAACCTGGAAGGGAGAAACTGATCCATATCTTCCAAAGTTACTAAGGTTAGAAAAATTACTGCTTATGTACACAGAGCTGGGTACCACAATGAGCTGGCATCGGCATCCAACGATCCCACGCAACACTCCACCTCTTCTGTCCTGAGTGACCACCACACCTGATGGAACCTGAAGTCATGAACTAATGGACATTTTAATGGACATTTTGTCAAGATGGTCCATAGACTAAGGGAATGATATCAGAGTGGGATGGGAAAGGGAAAGCTGGTTAATGTGAATTTATGTATAGTGTGGGACTTAAGCATGATGTAAATGGTACGAAATAAAGGGTGGAGAATGTGCTGGATTTAGTCAGGAAAGAGTTAACTCCCTTTACCATGGCTGCTAGGAAGCTGTTCCTGGCTGCAGAGAGCAGCACTGATCAGGTCTCAGCTGGCGCTGGGCAATGCCTGCACTGAATTCAAGGTCTGTCTCCCCTTCTGACCCTGCAGCTGCGTTCCCAGCTCTGCTGTCTCGCTACAGGCAGTGCAGGGGACACACAGTTCAGACACCTGACCCCAACTGACCAAGGGAGTATTTCATCCCATAGTACGTCATGCGGGGGGCAGAGGCGAGGAGGGGGCCCGGGAGCCATTACTCTCTCCCTTACTCGGTCTCGTTCACTCCCGTACACTTGCTGACACTCCCCCCAACTCTTGCGTTAGCTGCTTCATCAACTCCTGTGCTGGCTCCTTCGGG
>NW_010230177.1:36559-66668 GCF_000690775.1 Eurypyga helias | reverse complement strand
CATTCTGTGATTCTGTGATCCAGCTGGGGATGCAGAGCACTCCTGTACATCTAACTCAAGAAAGCCTTGCAGTGGAAATCAGCCTCAGCCCTGTATTTTAACTGAAGTGAATATTTCAGGTCAGAAGCAGATTCCTGCTTACAAAGAGTCAAGGCCTCTTCTGCTCCTCACCCCACCAGTGAGTGGGCTGGACGTGCACAAGGAGTTTGGAGGGACACAGCTGGGACAGCTGACCCCAACTGACCACAGGGATATTCCAGACCATATGGCGTCATGCTTAGCATATAAAGCTGGGGTTGCCTTGTCATCCCCACATCTTTGAGTCAGTCTTGTTCCTAATCTAGAGTTTAAGTGGGGCCAATCCCCTGTGTATCCCCAAGACCCTCAGTGTGCCCTGACAGCTGTTGTGGCTGAATGTCCCCATGCCTCTTGCTTTCTCCTCCAGCAAAGCAGCCTTCCTAAGCTGGCTCACCTTCCATCCCCCCTCCTTTAAATCCCCACTGACTTCCTCCCCAAAGCCTCCATGAAATGGGGTGACTGTCCTCGCCCGGGAGTGTGGGGATGGAGAATTAGTGGGCAGGGGAGTGGGGAGCTGCCAGATGGGGAGGCAGCTGCTGGGGCTGGGAGTTGGGTGAGGACATGATGTGTAGGACATGCATGGCAGAAAGAAATATTCATCGTGTTTACCCACGGCACTGGAAAAACAGACATACAGTAAAGCAGACTGATGCTTGGTGTTATCTTGGTGATCTTGCTTTCGTAGGCTGTGCCGGGGTTTGGCAGCCTGTGCTCAGCCTGTCAGCCCTTGGAGACGAGGGCTTGTTTTGTGCTTGCAGAGTACTGTGGCCCATCACTGGGGCTATGAGGAACGCCAACAACCCACAGCTCGAGAAGGCACCATTGTGCTGTGTGCCACTGCTGGGGCTGCCAGCAGTCAGTGGTAACAGCCACTCGCTCTGGGCCTGAAGGTTTGAGGTTGGTGTGGATGCTCTCATCTCATGTCCTGAGCATCATGAGCTCAGGCACGGAGTGTAGAAACACATTCCTCCAAAGGCAAGCATGCAGCGATCAGTCTGTCCCTCTTCTCCTCACTTTTATCACTCTGATAAACTTTGCCATTCCATAAATTCTGCAGCAGTGTATATATATATTTCTTTCCTAATCGCTGATGAAAAAGCTGAGTGCAGGCTTGGCTGCCCTCCTCAGCAGAGCTACCCTGGCAGCTGGCAGCTCAGGGAGGGTTCCTGTGGAGAGCTGCATCTGGAGATCTCTCCGCCAGCTCTTAATCTGCTTTTCTGACTTGCATAGTACCCGTGTAAATCAGGCTATCGCGTGGTGCAGAGCCCAGCACCGCACCAAAGTCAAGGTACATTCTGCCTAAGCAGTTACTTTGATCGCCAAGGCTGGATCTCATCAAAGGCTGAAATCAGGATTGTTTGACAACACCTATTTTCCATTAGCAATGTTGACAGCATTAATTATATTCTGATGCTTTAATTCTTTATTATTGAAATCACACGTCAGTGATAGTCATTATTTTGCAAGGGGGTTGATGTTATGCTAATCAGCTTGCAGTTAACTGGGTCATCCCACTCATTTTTTTTGGCTGTGGGCACAACACTACTGCTCTTGTACTGGAGTCTCTGTGGTCTGCCAAGATTTATTTTAAACAAACATGAGCAAGCCAGAATTTCTGAGCCAGCTTTTTTAGGACTCTTGGGTGCAAGTTATGTGAAAATATTTATCTCTGTTGTATACTGTTTAACGTCTTCCTTGGTTACTAATGGACTGGAAAGGACTTCATTGTCCTCAAGTGATACAAGTACATCATCTTGCTGCTTTGCAAAGGCAGAGCAGAAATATTTATGGGAATCTTCTGCCTTTTCTTTGTCATTATTAACTGTTTTGCGCTCTCTGTTCTGGAGGGGCTGGTGCTTATCTCGGGATTTCTTTTGTTTGTGCTGAACTTGAAAGATCTCCTGTATATAAGCTCATTACATCGTGGTCTCCTCTGTTCTCACTCCCACAGGTACAGTCCCCAAATCACAAGGAACGGGGCAAAAACTCAGCCTGGCAACCACGAGGTGAAGATGAAAGGTCCTGAGCCAGTGATCAGCCAGATTATTGACAAGCTGAAACACATCAACCAGGTTTGTTGCAGGCGTGCCAGCGAGGATGGCTCCAGAGTGGGCGGTTTCCAAATCAGTCTGGCCTCCCCCACACTTTCTCCGGGCTCAGCCAGACAACCTGGGGCATCTCTGTCTTCCGCCGCTGCGTGCGGAGCCAGCCTCGGCCTCGCGCAGCACCTGGCTCACAGGGCACGTGCAGCAGGTCCTGATCCACGCGTGCTGGCGTGGCGCTCCACGGGTGCGGCCGGAGCTGCAGGGCACGTGTGTAGCAGCCCTCTGGGGCTCAGCCTGCGCCCGGGAGGATGGGTGGATGCATCCCTGCCATGTGCTTCTGCGGAACATCCATCCCCTGCTTGTAGGAGGACCAGGAAAGATGGAGCTGCTGTGGTGCCCCGAGCACGAGGTGCTGGCAGGGTCTATGTGGCGTGTGCCTGATGGCTGCTGTGGTTGGAGCAGTCCCCTTTGGCATTGCTCACGGCTGGCAGAGGATCCCTTGTTTCTTTGCTGTACCTCCCGGTCACTACTGGGGCAAGTTACCCTTGAATGGGAAGATGGCAGAGCCGGATGAGACCCTTTCTGCTAGGGAGGAAACTTACTTCCCACGGTCTCAGACCTGGCATCCGTGCCAGGACAAGCAGCATCTTGCCTCTACCCATCGTGCCGGGCCAGGTTAGGTCTGTGAACAAGCCCTGGTGCTGCCAAGGGATTAGGTGGCACGTCTGTGCAGCGTTCAGCTTGCAGTTGCTAACCTCCCAGAGCTCTTCTGCAGCACTGGCCGGGCTGGGGCCAGGCTCTGGACCCTGCTCTGGTCTCTGTGTCACTGAGTAACTCGCAGGGGGGATGTTTTTCAGTAGGCTGATAGCCTGGACCTCTGTACTTTCCAGGGGCACACAGCGTTGGGACCTTGCAGGGTAAATACTGGGGCCATAAAACTGTCTGTTAATACAGCTGAGCTGCCCAGTCTCTCTTGCCAGAGCTGTTACTGGTGGGGCCCTTGTTCATGGTCACTACGGCATGAGGCCTTGGGCAGCGCTGCATTCCCGGGTTTAAGCCCAGCTTTGCTTCCCAGCTGGGTGGGCTGCTGGGCTGCGAGGGCTGGTCTGTCTGGAGTTGCTGGCTTAGCGACTTTTCTGCTAACCTCTGCTTTCCTGCTCCTGCGACTGCCAGGGACTGTTTTCATAGCCGTTCCCGGTTTAACCCCCGCACCTTCCGATGTAGGCACGCCTCATTAGGCGCTGTCTGGGAGCGGGATGCAGTGAGGGATTTGGGGTCTCTGGGAGCACCCCAGCACATGGGCGGCAGCAGCGCAGCCCACTCTACCTTCCCACATGCCTCCCCGTGCCGAGCCATGCCATCTGCCAACAGCCCATAATTATTAAAAGGGGGGGAATAGCATAATCAGCTCCCTATTAAATGGGGTAGAGGGCAGGCTTCAACCTGCAGGTGATAATGATATTTTGCCGTTCACAGTGAGAAAGTCGCACTGAACAAAACATGGTTATTAGTGTACTTGAAACTGCTGACATAAAGTGGTTGTGAAATGCTGGCTGCCAGATTGGGTCAAGTTAGGTCTTTGCTGAACAGTTCAGGCTGCTGAGGAGCGGAGATTCGTGGAACGAGAGACCCTGGGTAAACATCGCCGGGCTGAACTCAGCTGTTTGCAGCAGCAGAGTGTCTTTGTCAGCTGCTGCTCTGGGAAAAATAGTGGTAAGGGGTGAATATGGTCAGCTTGGTCATGATCTCTTACTGCGCTTCCCCGCCTTGGCTTTCAGTGTTGGGTTGGAGCGTGTTACGGGGGGCAGGTGAGTTGATTTGGTTTAAATGGCGTAAATGTAAGAGTCTGAAAAATATCAAACCCTCTTGTGAAGTTGTGTTTGAGAAAGAGGGGGATTGAGAATTAAAATTGGGAGAAAATGAGAAGTGATTTGTGAAAATTAGCGATGAACTTAGCTATTAGGTTCATACCTAGTACTAGAACCTGCAGATGGTCTTTAGTCTGTGTAAGTAGCTTATATACTGGGAAAGTAACTGCAGAGGTCACCTAAATGTGGGATTTGGAGTGTCATAGCTCACCATCACACTTATTTTCTTGGCCTACTGAAGTTTTGCACTCTCCTTCACATCTGGAATGCATCTTGAGCACCGGAGAGTAGGAAATGTGGAAGGAGCAGCTCTGGATGAATTACAGTCATATTTTTCAGGTGTTGGCTTCAGATCTGGGAAGCGGTAGGGACTCCTGGGCTGGGGAGGGGCAAAAATCTCCTGATCCACCAAGCTGAAAACAACAGTGGTTTTTAAGGGTTTTCAAACATCCAGAATATTTTGGAGAAAAGAGCATCTTTCCGAGTGTTTGTAGTGCTCAGAGCTGTAAACTAGATTCCCCATGTGACTACCAGTAAATTGCGAATCTAGTACCATATAATGAATTCCTCCCCGTGTGCTGTGTTGGAGATGCAGCTTGGATTTTGGGGCGTGGGTAGACTCAGGAGCCGTGCTAGTTGGTGCAATTTTTGTTAAGAGTTTCACAGCTTTTACTTTTACTGGTAGACTTTGCTAGTGTCTGTAATTTGCTGGTGACTCGGCTTTGCTTTATTCCAGGCTGCTCATGCTGCTGAAAAACGTGTGTTCTTTCAGCACTAAGCCGCGTTTTTGAGCTTGCTGGAGTGTGGCGACTGTGTTGTGTGCGGGGATGGTGCTCACTCGTTAGTTCGTGTCTTCTCAAACTGAATCTAGGTAGGTGCACACACAGGTATGGGAAAGTCTCATCAAACTTTTGCAGTTTGAAATGAGAATGGTGTTTGTGCATTAGGACAAAATCCATGGGGGCTGGTATATAACACTGAACCCAAAGGGAAGGGGAAGTAAAAGTTTGCCAGGCTGTATTAGTTTGGTTCAAGCACCTTTTATCCAGCTAAAATAAATAAATGAGTAGTGCTCGCTGCCTGAGTAGTGTGTTGTCTCAAGTCATTCCATCCTGGATGAGTCCCTCTCGGTGGTGCCTACTCATTGCATCGAGACTCCAGACCATTTTTGTTTCACCCAAACACGTGATTGTGGGTGGTGCTATTTTTCGTGCGTTGGTGGGCAATAATGGTTTATTATTGCCATATTGGAAGTAAGGATTTCTTTTCTTTTCTGTTAGATGTTTACCAAGTTTTGATTTGAGTTATTTTTGCTGTGTGCCCAGAGGCATGAGCAGCCCATCCATAAATATTAGCATTGTTATCTCAGCTGGGAGGCCAAGGGTCACCTTCAGGAAGATGAGTTGGAATTGGTTCCTAACTTTTATTTCCCAGAGTGGATGGGGTCTGTTTCTGGCTAGGAGGGTTTTCACTCACCCCACACGTGAAACTATATTGAGATTGAAAAGTTCTTCTGTGCCAGAACGAGGTCTTGCTCAGTTTTTTGTGACTTGGTAGCATCCCTAGGCAAAAAGTGGTGTGCAAGGTGACCTAATTCTTCTGGTCACTCAATTTTCCTCCCACCACAGGGATGTTTAGGTGGTTGACAGATGGGGATGAGGTTCAAATTCTAACAGATACACATGGAGGTGGGAGCCATCGTGTCCCACATCCCGGGCGCTCTGCCATGTTGGTGGCCTCCTATTGAACCTCCTCCCAAGAAAGGCTCTGGGTCTGAGTGATACCGGTGCAGGGATGCAGCAGGGATGGAACCTGCAGGTACTAGATCAGCTGATGTGACACTCTTGGTCCTCGCTCCTGTCCATCTCGGTCCCCAGCTTACTGTGTGCTCTCTGCAGTGCTTACAGGGCTCTAACACCATTGAAACAGATGCTTTACCCTATCCTTACTGCACTTACCTTGTGCCCAGTTCTGATCCCTTTTTATGCTTAGATAAATCCTGGTGTCTATCATAGGACCATCTCTAGGAGGAAGAGTGTAATACTGGAAGAAAAGGGGGAAAAAACCCACCAAAAATGAATAATAAGATCCATAAAAGGAAACTTAACTGAGGGAGATGTGTCTTTACAAGACTGAGGGGCTTGGAAACATATTGTACATTTCCAGACACTGGATTTAAGGGCTCATTTAGAATATTTCAGATATACTGGAGTTTGACAGTTCTTTGGTTTCCACATCAAACAATCTGTAATTTATTGCCCCGTATAGGGACTGTGTTTTTATCATATTGCATATTCTCTAGCCAGAAATCTAACTACCATATAAGCTCTTGAAAAAAAACCAAACCCTTTGGGGATCAGAATCCAGGCAATATGCTTTCACAGGCCCTGAGAAACCCGCTTTGATTTATTTCCTTGCAAATAAGGGGAACACACAATTTCTTGGAGTATTACAGCTGTTCCCCCAAGCAGGATCTCACCGCCTTTCTTCACGTGCTCGGCGTAAAGACCCGGGTCCTGCCGTGAGCCCCGTGTGAAAGCGCCTTGTGTCGCTCTTCGTGGGGTTTACAGGAGGATGAGAGCAAAATTTAGAGGTTTTATGAGGCAGTAAAACACAGAGCTCTAGCTGGAAGGAGAAAAAAACCCAAGGAGGCCCAGAGGTGCGAATGACTGGAGACAAAATAGACTTGAAGTTTGCAAAAAAGCATGCCCCGGCATTTAAATAGCCGCGTTTGAAGCTGGGTTGATCAACCAATATGTCCTATATTTGTTTGTAGGTTTAATGGGCTGTTTCCCTGTGGCCTGGATGCTGGGAGAGGGCACGGCAGAGGTCACCCAGAAGTTAATTTGGAAAGAGGCCAAAAGGCCACAACTTGATTGAATCAAATGTAAACAAAATAGGCCTGGGAACAGCGCGATGCCCTTGTGCCTGAGTCTCCCTCCACCTCTTGGCTCAAAATATAGAGTATGGTGGAGTATTGGGGACTGGTGAAGGGGGGTTTAACCCGCCATGGGGTAGCAAAGGTCAGCTCTGGACCCCGCTCGGGGCACACAGGGCACCTGCGAAAGGGCTGTCCGATGGTTGCTCTCCATGCGTGGGGCAGCTCGGGGTGTCCATGGGTACTCCCAGGGAGATGTGGGGTCCTGGGGGGCTGCCCTGCCAGACTCTGTCCTGGGCAGCTCTAAGCAGGGAAAACTATCGAGTTTATTATAGGAGACCCTGGGGAGCTGAGGAGTTTTCAGGAATATATTTCCCCTTCGAAAAAATCCGTGACTTTGACAGATTTGGTGGAATCACATGTCTCTGTGGTCCGCTAGGCTTTGTGAGGTTTATTATTCCCACCGTATTTTAACTCCCTCGCCAGATGAAGCAGCATAATAACTAGAAAAATGCACAAACTGCCAGATTGTTCATAATGTGATGCATGACGCTTATCACTTGAAAAGACAATATTTAAATTGCACCAAAACAAGTCACTTTTGGCTAATTTTTCCACTTTTAAATTTAGTAAGTTAACACTACAATGTCTGAAGTGCTGTATAGATGTAATGTAATTTATCAAGTCCTCAAAAGAAATGTTAATAAACACAATAATTGCTTGGACACGCCTTTTGTTCAACATTATTAAACAGTTTGTAACAATTAAAATATTAAAACCACATGTTGCTGAAAGCAACCAGACATAGCAATTATTTCTTACTAAGGCTATTAAATAAAATGACAGAAGATTTTTATTTTAATGATAAATGCATTTTGGAATGGATCAGCTAATTCTTCTTTTACTACACAAAATAACCTATAGCTCCACCAAGTCTAGGCCTGGTATTTAAAGACAAACTCTATCCTCCTTTTGAGCCGTGCCTCGGCTCTCGTTAACACGCGGGGTAAACGCTCCCCGACTCCATACGCAAAAGGCTATTACAGGATTTTGCCAGGCCATTTAAATCGGGGGAAGTGTGACCCTCTGTAACGAGAACATAATTAAATTTGAACATATCTGACTGGCAGGTTGCTTTTTAAACCCAAACCCCTCCTTCCCATCTTAGTAAGAGCCAGCGTTTGCCAGCTATCGCCCGGCGGGACCCTATCTGCTAAACGTCCCGGCTTTATCGGGTTTGTTGTGAGAACACTGTACCGGCAGGTCACCTAAAATGGGTTTTCCTTAACATCTCGAGTTTAATTGGACCCGGTGCGTTTGCGTGTGTGTTTTTGAACCGACGCGTAATCTGGGCTGTGTTTGCTGAAGTGTCTCGCCTGGTTTTCCTACGGTCTTTCCCGGAACAGGAGCGTAAGGGCTGTGCTGCGAAGCCCCACGCTTTTACTGCTTGTGCAGTTACGTTTGCTGTGGAATGTGAGGTATTTCCCATTTTTGGTAAGGGAAGGCTGGTAAATAGGCACGTTACTGGTACTGCTCCGTGATGTGGAAACTTGGAGTTGTGCGGAGGAGCTGAACGTTGTTTGTGTGCTGCGTAAGCCCGGCTATGACTGCCGTCTCTGCCCGACCCGTTGTTCTTACTGAAGGTAGTGCCAAAATGCCTGTCAATATCCAAAGTCCTCATATTGGCCAGTTTTTGGAGAAAATAATTCTCTGTAGGATTTTCCTTGGAGCACCCGTATCCTTTGGTCCCTCTCCATTGTGCCCCTTTTTTTGGTAAATAATGGGACTGCAGATCTGCCATTTTTTGAGACAAGATTCACTGTTACCTTGCCTTTCCTACTTTCATTTGTCCTCCCCCTGGCCATGAATTTCAGGAACACCCGAGAGAGGACTGGAAAAGGTGCATTCCCATGTGAAACCATGCATCTCTTTTATTAGTATGGAAAAGGAACGTCTCACCTGTTCCTCCTTTTTTGCTAATCCCACTTGCCTTTATGGGGTTTGCCTTATTAACCCATAGTGTTTCACCACTTACGTGGTATTGGAATAGGTATTTAGCTCAGGTGAGGCTATCGGAGCAGCAAAGATTTCCCGGGCAGTGAATCCGGCTCCTTGCTTTTCTGAGCAAGACTGGGAAGCTGCTGGGACTGAGCTTGGATGAATGGCAATTTTGGCTGGTTTCCACATTAGTTTAATTGTTCGGCGTTCGTAACCTTTGGGTAACGTAAATAGCACTTTATCACTCTCCTTCCCTGAAATTCCCTGGTTACTGTGGCCTTATGTGAGGAAAAGGGTTCAACTTTGCCCCTGTGGCTTCAGCCCCGGCAGGGAGGTAGTTGCCTCAGGTGTGTCCTGCAGGGACCAGCCTCCAAACAATGCTGTGGAAATCAGCTGGAACAAAAAATACCTTTAAAGGGGATTCATTTGCTTTTGCGTCCAAAACACGCAGCTGATGCAGAGCAGTGCTTCCAAACAAACACCAGATATCCTGTACCAGCGCTGGGGTTTATCCTGTTGTGGAGGAAACAAACCTGGAGGAATCCTTGTGCAGCAAAACATGGTGTAAGTGGAGCCGTTGATACCAAATTAACAGTTAATTACAGTTATTCTGGGCCTCCTTAATTGTATCAAGTGTCATCTTGTGCTGTGAGTCAGGCTGGTAATCTAATCAGTACATGTCGAGGGTAGGTGTCCTGCCCGGCGGTCCCAGCAGCAGAGCATGCAGCTCTGACGTTAGTGGGATGATTGGTAGGTTTCTCATTTATGTGTTTTTCTCCAAAATTTGACTTAATGTCGGGGTTTTTAAAGTGTGGTCCAGAGTGAGATGGGATTGGGATTCAGGGAGCTAATCATCATCCAGAGCAGTCCTGGAAGATAACCTACGGTGGTCTTGACCGCACAACAAATCTGATTGCTTCTGGTCCCAAGAAAAAGCCTCGTTAACAGTAATGTTACTTTTGGTTCCAGCCTGCTGGTGTGTAACCATTCTTGGGGAAGGGAGGAGAAAGCAGCGCTGTCAGACCCGCTGCGGGCAGGGAGGTCCGCTCTGCATCCCCAGGCTTTGCTTCGGGAGCGTTGTGCCTAGCTGCAGCACGGTATGGGGACAGCATTTCTGTGAGCTGGGATGCCTGTGAGATTCCTGCTCCATCCCTAGCTGTTCCATGCACTGGGAAGGTCGGAGCTGAGGATTTCTGTGGTGCAATTCTGCCACTGCACCAAAATGCTGTCTGCAGTGGGAACAAGGTGTATTTATGGCTTTTCTTCTCCCGGAGACATTAATGTGAACCTGGTCCATAACATCAGCTGGGGATGGGTAGCAGAGGAGTCCTTCCAGATCCTGCCTGCTCAGCCTGCTATGGGCTCGTGTGTGTCTTGTCCTGAAGGAACCGAAAACACTCGTTTGGCATCCCTTTCGTGAAAAAGGCGATGTAAGGTGTCTTACTACTGCACCTAGGAAGATGTAGTTGGCTGAAGCAGTTCATTTTCTGGTCTCAACAGCTTAATTCCTGCAACTAACGTCGCCAGAGCTTTCCTAGTCTGAAGTAGAAGGGACATCGGACCTACACCCTGCCAGCAATCCTTTTTTAATGCACCGGTTTGGCTTGGTAAGAAGCTGAGGCTGCTCCTAGGACCTCTCCCGGTGCTCTATCCCACCTCCGTGGAGGTAGCGGCTGGCACAGAGCTTCCATCCAAGCTGTGCTGCTGCCTGAAAGTGCAAGAGGTTCTGTACCTTTTAGGTAATGAATAATTTGTAATCTCGCTCTTTTGTTGGACCTGCTGACGAAGCAGATGGTGGTAATTAGGCAGGTCTCTGCCCTGGCAAACCCTGTGCCCAGCCAGGGAGGCTGCTCCGACCCGTCTGCGCCGGGGCAGGTGTAAGTAACCCCCGTGGCTCAGGAGGGCTCTCCAGTTAATGCTGTTGCTCGTTAAATTTCTTAGCTCGGTTTTGACATGTAACTAGCTGCGAAGGCCGGGTTGTATTTTAGTGCTTTTGCTGTTGGAGCTGCGAGAGAGGGCTGTTGGAGCACGTAAAACTCGGAACAAACAGGGAAGTTTGAGTTGCAGCGATATTCATTACCTATGGCCTTGCTTGACATTTTTTTTGGTTTTGTGAGGAAATGCTGTGTAAAAGAAGATAATGTGCTTGGCTGGACTTTCTGAGGACACACGTAAGAAGATGCTGACTTGTGGAGCACGGTCAGCAGGGAGCTGGGTGGCAGCTGGCTGGGGATGGGTGTCAAGACTTATTGTGATGGGCAGGAAATTACTTTTTATTCTTGGCAGGGCTGCTCAAATGCCTCCTGCCTACCAGTGGGGAAGGAGTTCGCTGACCTTTCATGCAGCACATACACTCCTAAATGCTGAGGATGAGACTCGTGTAGGTGCGTTTCAGGGCTTCCTCTGCAAGTGTTGGGTCTCACTGGGGGAGGGTATAAAGTCACTGGCTTTAAACCTAATTTACACGCTGAGTATTTTCAGCTGCTCAGGGGAGGCTGTGAGTCGGTGTAGGAGGATCACCCTGGGCAGGGCTCCTCCTGCCTGCAGGTCTGGAGGCCTGAGCCTTGCAGGGTCTGTTCCTGTTGGATGCACTCAGTATCGGTGATGAGTTGCACCCCAGTGTATCAGCCACATCAGTGCTGGAGCTTATCCTCATCCTGTTTGTAGATCCATCCTAGGAGACAGGTACCAGTACTGACAGTGGAAAATCTGTGTCCATGAAGTCACATTTTCTCCTCTGGGTTTCAGCAAGCAGCAGCCCAGCTCTAAATGCAGAGGGGAGCTCTGACCTTGCCCAGGAGCCAACCCAGCCATTAGCTGTTAATTAGGGACCACAGAGTCTGGAGAGACCCCATTCCTGGGATTACTTATGGTCAGGTTTGTCTCAGCTGAACGCCTGCTTAATGTGAAGTGCACAAATACTTGTGGCAGCAGGGCCTGGGGATCCAGGCTCCCCGCTCCAGCTGGGCACCTTCCCCAGCAGCACCAGCCCTGTCCTGCCTGCGGTCCTCTCCTCAGCTCTCCGCACAGGATGGAGCAGTGGCTGTCAGGTGGCAGAGGTGGCACTGGAGGCCACTGACCACCCCTAGCTCCCCAGGAGCATGCCCAGGGCTCAGCTAGGCACAACCTCCCTGGAGCAGTGGGCAATGGGTCCCCAGAGAGGGCAGCCCAGCTGCTCGCCCCTCCCTAGCTAATAGGTTTGGGGGGGTGTTTGCCATGGAGTCCCCCTCCTCCTGCTTGATTTAAGTCTGCTGAAATCAGCGGCGCAGTAATTAGCCCTGCACTAGGGTTGTCTTGTCTGGCAGGAGGTAACTGGCTTATGAGGCAGTTGTTGGGTCCCCTGTGACAGCTGTGCGAAGCTGGGGACATTCAGCAGAGCTGCTCGCAGTTGCTTTCTGGGCTTCCAGTGCCTTGGGATGAAGCAAATGCAAAAGTAAAGCTAGAAAAGGCAGCCCCCGGGAGGGGTAGGGACTGTCATTCTGGCGTAAACCTCTGTACAAGACAACATTGTGCACAAAAATACGTGATTCGGGAAGTCTCTCTCCACTGGGAGCTTTAAGGGGAAAAGGGAAGCAGCTGGGACAGAGATTTGCCTCTCATTTTTGTGGCAGAAGGAGTAGTGGGGGGGAAATCCTTCTGGCACAGCTCTCGGTTCCCTGTTTCCTACCTGGTGCCAAGGATGAGATGTTTGTCTCGCAGGCAGCCCCGGCAGACGTCGCTGACAGCCGGAGAGCAGCCATGTGTGCTGGAGCCTGAGCCAAGAGGAAATCTCCCAGCCGTTCCGACATGGGCTGGGTGGCGAGGAGGCTGGGGGGACCCACTCGCTGCTGCATGCCCTGCCCTGGGCACGCTGGTCCCCCTCTACAGAAATGTGGGGCTTCTCTAGCAGTTGGCTCAAGGTGGCATGATACCTACTTGTCCTCCTAGGTCCTCTTGCATCTAGGACACCTTCCTTCCAGCTATCCCTGCTCAGATGCCTGAAGGATGTGATGGTGATGAAGTGGTTGATTGCTCCACCCCTACCCGTGTTGTCTTCTTGTTCCCTGTGCTCTTACTTTGCTTGTTTTCTCATGTTTTATCTTCTGGTGATGTGTGCTTTGGGCTTTCCTGAGCGATGATGGATGGCAGAGCAGGGTTCTGCTCCAACATAACTAAACAAAATATGGAAACTATGGATAACAGCAGTGATGGGGCCTGGCCCATGTAGGCTCCCACACCCCTCCTTCACTCAGTTGCCAACCCCCTGAGGGGTGGCTGCTTGGCAGGTGGAGTAATTGGTCCAGGTTCTTCTGTCTAAGGATGCAGAATGGGTCGAAGAGAGGGGAAGGCAGCTGGGGCTGCTGGTAGGAGGCAGACAGACTTTGTGGGGAGAAGGTGCAGAGATGTGATACTGGTGAAGAAACGGTGTGGGAAGCGGTTGAGGCAGGTAGCAAGGAAGGGAGCATCTTTGCAATGCCTTTTCTACCCCTGAAAGACAGGGTGGTTATGTGCCTGGTAGGGACAGATCTCTCAGTGACTTTCTTTCCTTCTTTCATTCTTCCAGGCAGTCTGAAAACCTGACTGGTCTTGAAATACCAGCTCTTTCCTCAGTGCAGGTTTAAAGGTCCACCCATGGGATTAGCGTGGTGTTCTTCTCCCCTTTCCCAAGGTACAGGTGCAAGCACAAATGGTTTCCCGGGTTGCGCACTGAATGAAATGTCCTTGGATGGTGCTCTGGCGTGAGTAGCACCAAATCTGGAGCAGTTATGGGCCCTGTGGCAGAGACTGAGGCATCGATGCAGATCAGCCAAGGCAAAGCTAAGAAGAGCTGGAAGGGGGGTTGCTGCATTCTTACGTCACTTCTAGAGAAGTGGTAGCTTGTGGGAGTTTGCCCAGTCCTGGCAGGAAAATGTCCAGGTAGACTCCAGCAAGGTGCTGAAGACATCTACTGCCTGGTCCAACCATGTGTTCAATAATTGGTTTTGTAATTGGGTTTTGGAGTTTGAGGGGTGTCTGTCTTTGATGGAAGTGGATGGAGGGGATGCTGAAGGACCCATGATTGTTTTCAGAAATGCAAAAAAGGAGAAAGAGCTGTAGCACTCACAAAGAGAAAAGCAGCACTTCTCTGATGTGGGCAAAGATGTGAGGCTCAGGGGATGAGCCAGAAACAGATGGGGGCTGCCCAGGTCCCCAGCAGGCTGGGCTGGACTCTGCAGCCCCGCTCAGCACCCACGCTGTCCTGCTCCTTCCTACCGCCACACAAAAACAAGCCATAAATAGCTGCAGGGTGGAAGGGGAAGGAACTGGATATAAGGTGAATGAGCTGATCGTAGAGAGTAATCTCTTTTTCGCATGTGGCCTGTGATGAATAAGCATTTGTTCGGGTCAGGGAAGTGACACCTTCCTTGCCTGGGGGTGAGCAGGCAGGAGCCCATCCCACTGCTTGCCACCATGCCAGCGAAGGCTTAACCTCCATGTCTGTGGGAGCATCCTGTCCTGGACATCAGCCTGCTGTCACCAAACCAGAGCAATTCATAATGGCTTGGCAGCCCCTTCTGCTGCCAAAAGAGATTTACCGTCCAGTGTGGACTCATTTTAATTACTGCCAACACTTGGGGTCTTTATCTGTCTTCCTTTACCCATAGGGATGTTGTCAGTTTTGATAGCTAATCTGGAATTAAGCTGATGATGCATAAAGTAGGGCCACCCTTTGGCCAATAATTCACTGCTGTCACCAGCTTCTTCACACTATCAAGAGAGCGACCAGAAAAACTGATTTACTAGCAGCTGAGAGCATCTCCTCTGTGGTCTGTGAAGGCAGTAAAGGGGGGTCATGCTGGGCTGGTAGACCCCAGGTGATGCACGGTAGGGATTTTTCTTGTTCCAGGAGATGACATTTTGAGTGCTAGAAGTAAAAACGAAAACATTTTTGTGGCTGAAGAGCCACAGTATAAACTCAGAGCTATGGGTCATGCCTTTTGGCACCCGTTGCCACAGGCTGGTGTGGAGCCCCAAGAGCAGTGCTTGGGGAGGGTGTCCTGGGGCCATCCCTTGCCCACCCTTCTCTGAGCAGGCAGGAGGCACTGCCTGGGGCTTGGTCTACCCAGCAGGGCTTCAGCAGCACAAACCTGAGATGTCTCAAAGCAGGCAGCATAGGGGAGCGCAAAATTTGCTTTTAGAACAGCTGATAAAACAGCTGACTTGCCCAACTCGTTGTTTTTCCAAGCCCTGAAAATGACTTTTCCAGCTCAAAAGTCTGCTTCGACTTTATTAACATCTGATTAGCGATAGCTCCTTGTTGTGCTGAGCTTGAAATAGGAGTACAATTAGTAACAGTTTTCTCCTCTGACATGTCTGTGCTGCCAAGGTGCATCTGAGTGGAAGGGTCATAAGGAAACCACAATTTGGGTGTCCTCCTGCCAAAATGGGCTCTTGCGTCCGCGGGCTAATGTTGTGGTCAGAAGGGCAGCGATGACTGCCTGTGCACACACGCACAGGCGCTCGCTCTTGCAAGACACAAGTACAGATCCTGGTATTTAAAGATATTTTTAGGGTTTTAAATATCCTTATTTTTTACTGGCATTTGGTGCTCAGTGCCAGGGAACATTGAGTTTTTCTGTAATATGCGTTGCAATTTGTTGCCGCCCAAGAGGGATAAAGCTCTCTAAAGCTTGGGAAGAGGCGGGTGAAAATGATGCTGTTGGAGTTGCACTGGGTTTCGGCTTGCGCACGCTCCCGTGTCCACCAAGGCCTCCGTCCGCAGAAAGGATAAACCCAACAGAGCTGGGAAATCGCAAGGTGGAGTGGGGGGCACCAGTGAATTCCACGATGAGAGTTGGTTAAATAATAAAGAAAGTATTTGCTAATAAAAGATAATTTTTTCCATGCTATTTCCAGGGCTAATAAGCAGAGGAAGTGGAGAGAATCGATTCTCCTGTTGCATGCTTGTGTACGTTCAGGCCACAAAATTCAAAACACATGAGTTTTCGAAAAGTCCACAACTTCAGCCTTATAAAATGGGTTCCTTTTCCCGATTCTTGCTTGTGATCAGATAATGGCCTCCGTAAGCAAAACAACCCCAGCTGTATTTCATAATGGGAATATACTTCTGTACATTGTAATGAGCTGTTAACAGGGAACAGTATCGTGTGAAAATCTGCATGTTTCCCATGATGCTGCCCTCATTTAAAAGCCATCCATAAATTATTCAGTATTGTAGATTTCAAGGTCAGGATTGGCCATAAGATCTAGTTTTTCTCCCCCCAGAAACAATGTTTTCAGCAGGCTGGAATTTAAAATAGAAAAACCTGACTTGTTGGGAATGTGGGGAGTTGTGTGGGAAGCACAGCGGCATCTGAAAGCGTGTGGCTGGCGCGGACGACCTGTGCGGTGCGAGGGGAGATAACGCCTTTGCTCTTCCAGAACTCCTCCTTGCCGAAGGAAGGCATCCCAGGCCTTGCGGGCGGTCCTGAGCTGGTGGGTTTGGGTGAGTTTTGAGAGGTGTCTAGCGGAGCCAGGGGCTGGTTTTTGCTGCTGGGTTGATTTCCCAGGGTCCCTTTCGCGATGCCAAGCAGCACCTGGACACGCGGCTGGGGATCCAGAGGAGTTTCGGCGCTGAGGCGTTTTTTCTGCTGGATGTGAATACTTGATTATTAAGCATATATTACGATCCTGAATATTATTTTAGCTGCAAGTTCAGTCTCCGTCCTCTCCAGCTTTTTAGGTTTGATCGTATTCCAGAGGCTTACTACAAACATGCGAAGAATTTCAGCAAAACTCTATGGAATACTTTTATTAAATTCTTTCAGTCATGCAAGCTAAATTAAATGACAGCTCTGTCCACCAAAAGATTACAAATATCAATCAGACTTCTCCCCTAAACTCATGAAGGAATTAAATGTTTTTCTAAGTCTTCTATTCCCCTTAATAATCTGTTTGGCTGTTCTCTTTACTTTACATATTTTTGAAGTATGTTGAAAGGGATGATTTCTGCCCTAAAGGAGCACAGTGCTTGTAGCTCACTGCTGATATTTTATCTGAATTTCTGGGCACAATTTTGGGTATTGCTCAAATTGATATTTGCAATACCATGGGCATAGTTTCCAAAAGGAAAAAACCAGCTACTAAACTACATTCCAAGGAACACAATGCTGATTTCTTCTCGGAGATGGGAGATTAATGATAAAAAGTATGTTGCAGCTCTCACTGTTTATGTTAAAAATTGAAAAAACAAGACCAGGTGGCTCAGTGGGCTGGTGGGCTGGCGAGCTCTGAGTCAAGTGGTTGTAAAGAATGAGGAGTTATAAAGATTTCAACATACGGTGGCCCATCCAAATCCAGCTGAGTCATTACCCCACATTGCTGCATCTGTTTTTGTCTGGTCACTGTATGGTTATGACTAATTGTGTAAATTACGCTGGGATGCCCCGGGGAGCTTTCCTTGCAGGAAGGCTCAGAGCACCATTCCCATCTGGCTTGTTTTGTAAGCTGTAGGGAGACCGCAGGACAAGCTGAGTAACAAAGATGTATAGGGAGACCAGGACCTGCCCAGCATCCCTCGTGCCGATGATCCGGCAGGGATGGATGAGATTGGAAATAAAACTGATGCGCGTCTGAGGCGGTGGAGCTTGCGGTCAGGCACAAAGGCCCTGGCCCACGGGTTTCTCGCCGTGGTGCTTGTGCAGATGGGAGAGGAATGCCCTGCAGACACCGCGGGGATGTGTGCCTGCGCACAGATTCCCTCAGTTACTGCTCCAGTTTACATCGAGTACATTATAGTGTATTTTTGCCATTATGGTTTAGCAAAGAAGAGTAGATACGACTGTAAACTCTTACAGCTGGATGAATTGTGATTAAATTAAAGCTAACTTATTGTAACGTACCACTTGAGCGATCTCTGGACTATGTATTTTCCTGCCTCTTACCATAGGCTTTAAACCACAGGACATGAATAAACTGTAATGTTAGGGTGCAGTCAGCTCTGCGTGCTATTTAAGGATGGGGAATCTGTGTTCAGTCCACCAAACATGATTTTATAAAGTGTGCAGACCATTGGGGTAGTTGTGTAATGGTTGATGAGCAGGACTGTGGCTGCTGCTTTGGCCAAAGCTGAGGCATCCAACAGCACTCCTGGGTCTGGATGCACCAACAGCGCCGGGTGGGATTTCCACCCCATGCCAGGTCTCCTGCTAACGGTGCCAGTAGGTTTTGTGTCATGGGCTTCATTTCTCCCAGAGCCAGCTACAGAATTGGGCTGATTGAACCTCCCCGTGGTTATCAGCAGCTGGGGAGCACGTGGCTGAAGATGGAGCTTTTGTCTTAGAAAAGGAAGGCACAGCATGGCACAAGGATGTCACATTCACTCGATCCAAAGTTGGGGCCTGTGTGACGTTTCTCAGAAAGTTCATGTTTTATTGTGGCTACAAAGGCAAAGAAATTAAGCTGCTAATTTATAGCATGCCAAGAAAAAAGTAGTAATACAAGCAACACTCAGTAATTTTAATGTTTGAAAACACACAATTGAAAAATCCTGATTTTCCCCCACCCCCCGCTGAGCTTATTAAATCTGAAAATATCCCAAAGCTTAATTCTCTCTGCCAGAAAGTTCCTCTGCTGTTTCGGGTAAGTAATGAAAGTCGTGTCGCTGAGCCGCACGCTGGGGTCCCGGCTGGCTCGCTCCGTGCCTTGGGTGCCGAGGAGCGAGCATCCTGCCGCTGAGCCGTCACTGTCCCCTTCCGCCACGTTGGGCTTGGGGTTTTTAGCCATGGTGCCCTGGCATGATGGGTTCAAACGGGTGCGGGTTGTGATTAGCTGCTGTGCATGGGGGACCCTCGTCATACCTCGAGCTGATGTACTCGGTGCCGAGGACTACTGTTAGCTGTGGGCTTCCTCCGCAGGAGAGAAATACAAGCGATGGCGTAACGGCTTGGGTGGTTAGCACGTTCAATTCCTGTGCAAGGTCTTCCCCATGCTACTCCCAGCGCTGCATGTCTTTTCTTTGCTTGTGTGTTGTTGTTTTGTGGTTACGCGGTATTCCGGGAAAGGCCTGTAAATGTCGAGATAAAATAAAGCTCCTGAAGAGTGAACCGGTCTGAGCCAAAGCCTGTTGAAGGCCATAGCAAAGCATCCCCTGAGTTACAGGGAGATGAGCTGCTTTTTGCTTCCTGGGGTGGCTGTGGGAGCCGGCAGGGCTGTCACAAGGAGAGGTTTGCCGTGTTGTTTGATGCAGCCGGGGAAACCAAAGGGGTCTCAGATCGGGCCATTTGTTTTTCATTACGTTACGCTCCTCTAATATAAACACTAAGGTATGTGGACGTTACCGTGGACAGAGCGAGCCAGATGCCGAAAGCATTCCTCCGAGGCTGTATAAACTTCAGCAGCTAAATATTTTAGAAACTGTTTTCTAAGGCTAGCTTAATAGTTTAAAAATATAACCTAGATTCCAGATATTAAAAAATGCCTTGAAAGGCACGCATATTGCTGCAATAGATGGAACTAACTAAACCCCTGAAGTATGCGGAAAGCTCCCATTTTGCAATATCTTCTCTGTTACTTATCCTTTTCATTATTATTTTTTTTTTAGTGCCAAGATTAAATTCAAGAAGGCTTTTAACAGCAGAGTGGTAGTGATAGAAATTTTCAGCATATATTAACCGGCTGACTCACGCTTTTTCAAAGTGGATCTGGGTTTATGATGAAATTGCTGGCTGCTTTCAGCAAGAGCAAAATCAGAAAAGTCAGCGGGAAGAGGAAGCCGATAGCTTGCAGTGTGTTTAATCCCACCGTGCGCTCCGAGGGGGCGGCGTGGGGAGCTCCCACCCGTGTTCAGTGGAGGCAGTCGAATTGCTGTCTCAGGGATGTGCAACCTGTCACTGTTAGTTAGGACTCAGCTTTAAAACATCCTTTGAAAGATCCTTCCGTTGTGTCGCTTGGCTATCCCAAAAAATTCAACTACCATCCTCTGGAATTCAAGAGTGAGGAATGAGATTTTTAACTTACTTTTGTGAGGCATCATAAGGACATGAGAGATCTGTCAGTTCCTTTCACACATGTTACTTCTCTGATGGGAGATGGTCCCTGAAAGCAATGAGAATCCCTGAACAGGGTTTCCCCTTGCTGCTGGTGTTTGCCATGGCCTAACTCTGGACACGTGTTTTGGAGCCAGCTCCTTACCTCGGGTGGCACTGGGGTCTCGCAGGGCGGGTGGACATGGTCCAGCTCACGCGATGCTCACCAGGGAGTAAGCCAAAGGGCAGAGTTACTCAGTGTGGTTTTTCCTCCTCCTTTTGTTTCTTCCACTGAGGTTTTATGTGCAGCTTTGCCCATGAATGAACCTGAGCTCGTCAGTGCTTTGGCATGAGGACCGCAATGGGGTCCTGTCCCACTGCCCTCGCTCCACTGAGTCCTGTCTCCTTCTTGTCACACAATCCCCCTGCCAGCATGGGGTGAAGAGGTAGGGAGCGTGGAGGGAAGCTGTGAAATGACTGTAGCACCTCATGTCTTTCAGCTGCTCAAAGGGATGGCTCTGCCCCGCCGAAAAGCTCCAGGCAAAACCCTGGAGGAGGAGGAGGAGGAGAGCGGAGACTGCGATGATGAAGATGACTGTGGTGGAGGCTCCGGGGATGGAGAGCTGCGAGTGAGGAACCAGCTCCGGTTCTTAGCAGGTGATGGGGACGGTGGTCCCACAGCGGCTGCCCCTCTGGGGGTTGTAGGTCTTGGTGATGGTGTGGGGAGGTGCTCTCCGGGGTCTGCGCAGCTCCGCTTGCTGCAGGCACCGTCGATGCTCAGGGGCTGTTCACGCTCAGCACCGTGATGGATGGCTGGCCTCGGTGCCCACAGGGACAGCAGCTGGAGAAGTCACACTGCTGCTTTTCCAGCTTGGCTTTGCAGGGATGTGTTGAAGGCAACCCAGGTGTGAGGGTTTGAGACAAGACGCAAACCTGCTGTAGGTCCCAGAGTCACCCTCTTCTCTCCTTCCTGCTGCTGCCCATGCTCATGAGCTTAGAGGTGTGCTTTTCTGCTTTCTGGAGGGCATCAGAAAGTCGGTAAGGATTGTTTGGCTTCAGCAAATTATGGCTATTTCTGATCTAGGGTTTAGAGACCCGTGGTAATTTTTTACAAATAACTCGGGCTCGTTTTTCAGAAGTGATTCAGGTACTAAGGAGCCTAAAATTGCATTGCTTGCCAGTGTCAGTCATGTCTTTGGTGCTTTGAACACGGCCATGAGGCACTCCTAGTACTCTGAGGCTTCGTTAGTAGGGTAGTCCCTGGTCACCGCTCGGGAGGAGAAAGCAAAGGCCCGGTTGCAACTTGAGCAGTTACACGTGCAGTTGACGTGTGCCTTCTCCCCGACCCGCTGACCGCTGTCATCCCACTCCTGGCTCTGTGGAGCTCAGCAGCATCATCCATTTTGCTGGCGTGAGCAAAACCTGGCTATTGGAGCATGTGTCCGTCATGGATGAGTGGTGTCCGTCGGGCGTGGGTCTGCAGGATGGGGGCTTGGCCCAATTAATGCTGGTTCCAGTGCTGCGCATTGCTCTTCCAGAGACCAGACAACTGAACCTGGATAAAATCAGCTTTACAGCTTTGAAGTTTAAGAGGCAAATTTGGGCTCTTAAACGAAGCACAGATGTTTATAAAGTCCCTTCCATTGGTCTGGGATAATTAAAATATCCTTAATGAAGTGAGAGCTGAAATATTAAATGCCGGTTTCATATGAAAGCTTATTGACACATTATGTAAATATATATAAAATACATATATTCAAATATTGGGTAAGGGAAAGAAAAGACTTTTTAAGTTCTGCAGTCCAAGTCTGAAAGAGAAATACAGAATTCGGAGCAGGATAAAATATATTTTCTTTTATCCAAGAACTAAATATCAAAGTGTACGTTAAGGAAATACAGGTGATCCGCATCGTCCTGAACCGAGAGCAGAGATACGTGTTTCATTTTCCATGATCTTCATGTCACACCTTGATGCTGTTTTTAATGTGTTTCTAATTTCCTCTTATACCCTTCCCCATAGTATCATCGGTGATCGCCGGAGCCATGTATATGTAATCCTTTCTGCCTTTTTCTGTCTCTCAAGGCTAGTTTAATCACTGCATTGATCTCGTGGATAACCTGCCTGTCTGGCACTTCAGACCTCTCTTGTCAGGGTGGGCAGTACCTGTGATAGGAAAGGAGGACCTGTCCTCCCTGTGCTGTTCTGCTGGAGGGCGTTTGCTGCTGCCTTTGTTACTGATTGGGTAAATATTAACCTTCAAGCAGCAGTGGCTTGGGAGCGGTGTATTCCTGGCAGGTTACGTCTTTCAGGTTGTTGAGAATGTGAGGTTTGTCCAACACAGCTTTAAGGCACCCGATGGGTCTCAGAGGACACGAGCTGGGCTGTCGTGGTGGCCAGGGAGACCTGGTGCTTTCTCACTTGCTGATGCCGTCAGGCTCTTTTTTTGTGTTTTGCTTGAGAGCAGAAAGGCGAAGCTGATCTGACAGTGACAGAATCCTATTTGGTTGGTATTGGATATAAACTGTGACTGTTCAAGTTTTATGCTGGAAACGAGCCCAGGAAAAGTTGCTGATGGTGTGGAAATACTCACTTTCAACATTTTTGAAATGATATTTCTTTTTACTTTGAAAGGGTATTTTTCAATTAATTTTTTTCCATCATATCACATGTACATAGCACGAAATAAAAGGGACCAGAAACCATTCCATATTTCCCTGTCCTCTTTCCACAGATTCTAAATTCTAGTTTAGCATGCCGATTTGAAATGGTGCCAGGCTTTGAAATCTGGAAACACTTTGCAAAATGAACTTTTCCATTTAGCGTCGCTTTATCTCTCTCCTTCCCAAGGTGGTTACCCTGTAATAGTGGCAGAAAGGGCTGGCAGTGGCTGGGACTGAGTCCCTGGTTTTATCCAGTGCTGGATGCTCTGCAGTGTTAAAACAGGAATGTGGCTGCACAGCCTTGGGGGGGGTCTGTGTTGTAGCGCAGTGGTCAAACCCAAAACCCCCTTTGAGTGTGTTTGAGTGCCTCTGCCAACCCTCAGTTTGCAGTTGGGGAATGCAGTTTGGGTGCTTTGTTTTCCTTTTCTTAGTGGCTTTGTTCATCTTAGGAGGAAATTTCCTTTGTCCCATGGTGGATGTGGAAATCTCCTCCTGTGCAGAGGGTTTCCCAAGCCTCGGAGGTGGACTTGGGGAGGAGGAGGAGTGGGTACCTCAGGCTGGCCCTGGGTTTGGCTGGCAGTTGAGTGAAAACGTTGGCAGAGTTTGCCATCTCGGAGGTCTTTGCATCTCTTGGATGCAGTGGGAGTTTTTCCTGCTCACCGGCATGGGTACCGCTGATCCTGCCGACTGACTACAAACAGCTGCTCGGTACTGGCCTCACCGAGATGTCCCCTCAGGTCTTGAAAACATGGAGACAAAAAAAAGAGCAAAAGGAAAAACAAAAAGTCAGGCTAGAATACAGACTAGTTTTGATTTATTGCCTGTTGTATAAAATGTAACCTTTGTTTCCTATTTATAATGAGCCTGTAATAACTGGACAGTCAACTTAAACTTTAATGATTTAAACATACTTGTAAACTGTCAAGTCAAAAATTTGTGAGTGACTATAAACATATGTTGGTGAGCGCTATATGCTAATAAATTCATTATTATGTTGCCCCGGTGGGAAACACGGAGATGGCAGGCTTTTTTTATTTTTTTTTTTATGATAGGTCCTTTATTGTTTGTCACATCTGCAACACATTAAGGATTTTGAAGGCAGACAATGTTTACAATAAGGGGGAGGACTGAAAACCTCCCAGCTCAGAGAAGAGCTCATCCTGTTTGTCAATGGAGTAACTGTGGAGCTGGCACCCTGACCGTGCAGCTCTAAAAATAGAGCTGTGTACATACACACGCATATATTTATGCCACAGCAATGGCAAATCACGCCTGTGAATAAATTACAGTATTTTCCCCCAAATTGCAAGTCAGTACAAATGTCTTCCAGGCTGTACGATGCAAACTTGCGCTCGCACACCACCGGGATCGGTCGTCCTACATCGGGCACCCAAAGCAAATAGAGCCTGGGGTGGCTGGCGCTTCGTTGCCGCTCCAGACAGCCACCCGCTGATTAGTTCACCTCCGGCGTTCTCACTCGAGGTGCCACTTATAACCGACGAGTTCGTTGCCAGGAAGCCTGAAAATAAAACATGGGTGCTGGAGAGGCTCCTGTGCTGTACGGGTGGCTTTGGTAGGTGCTAAGGGAGAGGAGGTGCAGGCTTTTTGGGGGTTTGCAAAGGTGGTGTGGTCCAGCCTACATCTGTGGGGATGCTGTACCCCTGGGTATCTCACAAGCTTTGCCAAGAGGAAAAAAAATCCCTTTTAGAGATGGGAGCATCACCCAGGGAATGTTCTGAGCAATCCAGCAACTGGGGGAGGAGGGTGGGAGGATGAGGGGAAGATTTACCCTTCCAAAATATCTGTGTTAGGCAATAACAAAAGTTGTCTTGGGAACAGATGGATTTGGCAGAATTAAGTAGAAATACTTTGTCCTGGGAAGGGAAGTTGGCCTCATCCCATGAGATGTGTAAGGATAGATGTGTGCAATAAAGATGTATAAAGATGGCTCTGCAAGTCTGTGTGTGTAAAACAGCTCCCCTGCCTGGCTGTTCCTGCTGCATAACCTGCAATTACTTTTGCCTTTCTGCTCTCCCTTGGTTATTTCTAAGGGGGAATTTGTAGTTTGAGCTGCCGGGGAAGCACTGAGTTTTCCTGCACTCTTCCCATTCCCTGCTCCGGCTGCTGCCGTCCGTTGCCGGAGCAGCCAGGTGGGTTGGAGCTCTGCACAGGTATACAGCAGCCCATGCCACACCCAGGCACCGGATGAAAGTCAAGATCAGCACAGCGTATCCCTTGATTTACCCATGTCTCTAACTCCTGAATAGCTTCTGGCTTGCTTTACCGCTGGTTTAGCCCCTCGACAAGGTTGTTTTGAGAGCTCTCATCAAATTGCAGGTTTGAACGTGGCCTCTGGGCTGGCCAAGCATGGTCTTTCCTGGGTGGAAAAGCCATTTGTTGGTAACCCCTTTATACATGATCCAAAGGCGTTGTTGCTTCCAAAGGAGAACACGGGCATGTGGCAGGGCGGGTGATATCTCTGGCAGGCACCTTCCCAGGGAGAAGGGGCTACTGTGTTCGTGGGGCCGTGCCCTGCGTGGGCACGGGGTGGGACACTGCTGTTTTCTGCCTTGCACCGCGGCTTTGGAAGCTGCTCTGAACCCCCGTGATTTGCAACTTTCATCCTAGTCTGCTTTTAGACATCTCCAGATGTCCCAGGAAACAGTTACACGTTGTAGAGGTCTTGGTGCTGAGATGTTGATCCAGCTCATCCTTGGGTAACCTTCCTGTCGTCACCCCGTTTTCTCCCAGGTTTATTTCTGGAGGTGCCATCATTCCAAGATCCTTCCACTCCCTGCTGTGGCAGGGAACAGGAGATGCTGCTGCTCCGATGACGTTTGAATTGCTTGTTCATGGGGTGCAAAAGGCTGTTCATTTTGGGGAGCAAACAGCGGGTTTCCTGGCTGTGTGTAGCAGTGTGGGATGGCACTCTTGGTTTCTGCAGCCTATTCCTGCAGGAAAGTTTCCTTAGAAGGGGGTATTTGTGCTGGAACATGGGATGCCCCCAACCTGGGAGTGCTCAGATGTGTGCTTGTGCTGGGAGACAACAGTAGTTAAAATATTTACAAGATCATGTCTTCCCATCCTTTATCACGGTGATTGCTTCTCCACAGATGCCTTCGGGGTGCCGGTACCTGAGTGGTTAGTATCTGCTGATACCCTCTGCTCGATTTAGTGCCGGGTCTTGGGATGTTCATGTCTGCTGAGAAAGACGTTTTCAAATACCTGACTGACTTTTAAAATACTCCTTCCGCAGGTAGATAATGTCCCCATCTGCGTGGATTTTGCTGACAGCACGGGGCCACGTGGCTGGTGTGCCTTCCTGCTGTACAGCCTGCGGGCTTGCACTGTCCTACTGAAAAATATCATGCGTACAATATCAATATTTATCGTCCGTGGCTTGGCTCAGCCTTCACCAGAAGTGCCCTGTCCTTGGCTCACGTGGCAGGGTGAGCTCTGGCGGTTTGACGCAGCATCCTTCCGCTGGTTTTCTCTCTTCTGCTAAAAGCTTTAGGACTTTTGACGATAATTTTTGTAGCAGCAACCTTTTTTTATTTTCCTCTTTATTTTTCTTTTGTTTCAAAGAGGGTGCTCTTGAATGCTTGACTGAAGCAAGGGTAGCAGAAGCTTACTGTTTTACAAGACATTCATCCTGTCCTGGGGCAAAAAAATGACGAGGCCAAATGTCAACTAGATTATCCCGATGGAAGAGCTGGAATCGTACCAACTCAAACAGTGCAATAGCTTGATTATTGCTTTTCTAGTTCAAGTGTTTGTGTTTGTTGAAATTTCTCCTTTTAATGAAGATTTGGTAGGAAGTCAAGAATTCTTTGTCACTGTCCAAATGCAAGCTAGAAGATGGAGAGGGAGTCACATGTAGCAGTTGGTTGAAGCTCTAATTGAGTAGCAAGTTCATTAATTCACTGTTGACGTCAGCAAAAATGATTTTTTTTTTTATTGACACACTGGGAAAATTATTGTTGGCTTGTTTATAGCATCCCTCAATTGCCCATTTGTGCTGCTGTGACTCTTCCAGGCCTTACACTGTACATAATGTATACATTTTGAAGGGTTCTTGTAACTTCTGTGCTGTGAGTTCCTCCAAAGAAAAAGTCCACGAGAGTGAAGAACTAGAACTGGTATTTTTAGGAGCTGACTTCCCCTGCCTTGGTCTATTCTGACCCAAAGCAGAGAATGAGGTACCAGGTTTTTTTTAAAGCAGGATCAGTAGAGGGCATGTAAATCCCTGATATCCTCATATCCATAAATCACATGTATCACATTCCCAATGTGAGCAGACGTTGGCCTAAATCCTTCTTTTGGAAGCCCATGTCAGTGCAGATGAGGCTGGTTCTTGGGCTCAGTATAAGGTGACTGGGTGAGGTTGAAGGGTTGGGGACATGCTGAAGGTCAGATGAGATGATGCTTCTGCTCTTACACGTGAAAATGCACTAAAGTCTTTGAAAATCTGTGATTGCTTCTCAGTCCCAGATGCTTATAATACCAGTCTGCTGGCAAAAGGGCTACTTTCTCGTTGGGTTACAAGTTTGAATAACAGTTTGGATTAAGCCCGAGTTTCTAATGAAGTACTTTTCAACAGTGTAATTTGGGAGCTAATGTATCTTTAAATTGTCACTGTCTGCAGCATTTTACATGACTGAACGCATCAAAACAATTTCAAGTATGCAAAAATCTGCCCAGTTGCAATAGTGATAGTCATATTTATCTTTAAAGGGTGATGAATCTGTTTTTCTGTGGCTGAAAATGTGTGAATTCTTCTGAAGCTGGGAAACACACTTCCCACCTCGGATACAAACTTGCTTTTCTTTTTGTGCCATTTTTTTGTTGCGGAGAGACAAAATAGTTTAACTGGATTTCTTTTTAAGGGGTAGCAATAAAAGAATATTTCAGACAGAAGCAGGCCAGGTGCTACTTGCTAATGGACCGACAAGATAACCTTGTGCTGATAGTCAGGGCATCGTATCTGCGCTGTTTGTCGTACAAAGAGAGGTTTGTCTGCGAGCCCAATAACAATATAACGTGTTGATTGACTTTTCATGTAGGAGAGGGTGCCCCTTTCTTGAGTGGCTTGGCTTTTACTAATGCCTCACCGCAGGTAAGCTGATAAGAGCGATTAGGGGGATGTAATAAATGATGCTGTAAGGCGCAGCCCTTCTTGGTGTTTCAGGAGAGGACTCCAGCCCCCGAGTGTGCCCCAGCCATGCCAGCCGATGCGTGTGCCCAGCACTCATGTTGGTGTGCCAGCACTCAGCTGTAAAACATCCTAGGAATGTCCTCTGGGCATGGGACCAGGCCATTCCTCTCTTGCCCAGTGGCTCCTGGTCTCAGAAAATAGGGGATGCGCCCTGTGTGAGGAAAGGCCGCCTTCTCTCCTGGTAAGCATTTCCCCTCCCCTGCGGTCCATGACAGGCTGGTCCAGCTGAGATCCCTTCCTTGTAGGCTGCTGGATCAGAGTACGTCATTGCATTGTCTTTAGCCATGACGCAGAGCAAAGACAGGTGGGACCTTATCTCACTCACGGTCCTTGGGATTGCATTGCAATTTGTCATATCTGCTTATACTTCAGGTGTCTTTGCCCACCTGGGCACCACCGGAGGGGAGCATACACAGGACAGCACTGTACCTCAGCTGCTGCTACGGTCCTGCGAAACGGTGGCACTCAGAAACCACATCCACCAGCGGAACACAAGACTGGGATCCTCTGGCGCACACCACCATGGTGCTGGGGATTTGGCTACAGGCAACGACAAGGGTTGAACAGGAGGAACATCACACAGTAGGGGCACCCAAAGGTTATTTGGAGTCAAAGACACAAGAAGACAAATTCATAGACCTAAGGTCCATCAAGGACTATTAAACACAGCTTGGCTCGGGATCAGCTTGACAAGCGTCTGCCCAGAAAGCGCCTTGGGGAAACACAATGGTGTGAAGAGCTGCAAACGTTGGGCCAGGTGGCCCTGTCTCTTTGGGAGGGTCTGGGAGAGGGTCCTGGGCTCTCAGCTGTGGCTGCTGCACTGCTGCCGATCATTTTGCCTGGAGAGATGTCCAAGAAGACAGGCAGTGTTTCAGGTGCACCATGGAAATCTTGGGTACAACTTGCTGGAAATCTTGGGTACAACTTTCAGAGCACTCTGGAGCCCTAAAGGGAAGAAGATGGGAAATGATGAAATTCTCCAGACTGCCTTAAAAATCCTGACCATCTAGTTCCCTTCTTCATATTTGAACAAATGTGTTTGTTTTTATAGAGCATATTGTGGCAATGACCTAGTGCGAGTTGCAGCATCGCATCATGGCAGCAACCAAAGGCTCTGGGGAGCTGATGTTTACTTAGGTGTGGTTGAGCGAGAGCCTGCGTGGCAGTGATCTCCTTAGCTGGCATCCAACAGGTTCTTACTTGCTGCAGACGGGAGCATCACATTCTTGAAAATTAGGTTTTTGCATCTTTCCATAAATACGTGTATATATATATGAACTAATCAGGCTTGATTAAATGAGGCTGTGAGTTAAATATCTGGAAGATGTCTGCGTCTTTCCAAACAGCTCCTGGAAAGTCATGGATAGTAGCCTGGGTGTTGGAAGAGGCCTGAGATGAGGCTTTCCAAATGAAATCAATGGAGGGACTATGCACGGGCCTCATCCTGGAGCCTGTTGCTGCTGTATAACGGTCTCTGTCAGAAGGAAATGCAGATCTGCCCAGAAAGCAGCCTGTCTTTTTAGTCCTTGCCAAAAAGATATCAGAAAGAGGCAAAGGGATGCTTCTCTGGAGAAATCTCCCAGGACTCGGCATTTTTAATCCGCAGTGCTTTCCCCCTCCTCCCCACCCCTTGCTTTGCAAGTGAAATAGTGTGGGTTTGGGTCTGGCCTGCAAATCACTCATCAGCCGGTGTATTACCAGGACACGATCGGTTACTGAGTCAACACTGCTCTGTGCACTCCAGAAACGAGGGATTCATCATCCGTCAGGCAGAAGCTCTCTCCGACTGTTGTGCATTAGCCGTGACCTGTGGGCGCACATCTGCCGGGGCCAACACCAGGGGTAACATGAACTGAACCAGGTGTGTCCGTCCGAGCGCTGGCTCCCCTCGTTCCCAGGTGGACCTCCAGCAGGTCCCCCACCCCTCGCACGGCTGGGATGGATGAGCTGTGAACTGGAGGAGACAAATCCTCCTTCCTGTGTGGTGGCTGCCGGCGGGCTGGGCTCTGCCTTCCCCATCCATCCAGGAAAGGACCTGGAGGGGTTGGTTGACAGTGGCTGAACATGAGCCATCAGTGTGCCCAGGGGGCCCAGAAGGCCAGTGCCATCCTGGCCTGCATCAGGAACATGTGGCCAGCAGGAGCAGGGCAGGGATTGTCCCCCTGTACTGGGCACTGGTGAGGCTGCACCTCAAGTACCGTGTACAGTTTTGGGCACCTTATGACAAGAAGGACACTGAGGGGCTGGAGTGTGTCCAGAGAAGGGAACGGAGCTGGGGAAGGATCTGGAGAACAAGTCTGATGAGGAGCAGCTGAGGGAGCTGGGGGTGTTCAGCCTGGAGAAGAGGAGGCTTGGGGGGACCCGATCACCCTCCGTAGGCC
>NW_010230177.1:15911-36329 GCF_000690775.1 Eurypyga helias | reverse complement strand
GACGAGGTGCTCAGGGACATGGTTTAGTGGTGGACTTGGCAGTGCTGGGTTAATGGTTGGACTTGATGATCTTAAAGGTCTTTTCCAACATAAATGATTCTGTGATTCTATCCCCGGCCCCAGGGCTTTCACAGTTTTGAGCCCCGATGGATTTCTTCCATATCAACAAATTTCAGGCAGCTGAGTACTCTGAAGTTCACCAACCTTGCCAGCTTTTCTGGGTCTATAGTACATCTCGCTTGGGGCAAAAGCGACCTGAGGCCAAAATTCAACCTTGCCCCATGTTGCTTTTAGGCCACGTCAGAAACTTTTTGATGGAAAGACTTTGTGTTGGAAGAGGCCTCTCTGCTGGAACTGGGATGCAATGAAGCATGCTGGGGGTTTGGATGGGATTTTTTTGTTTTGGAAATAAATTGAGACATCTTTCTCTGCTGCTGCAGCAAGGAGATGCAGCAGCCGCCTGCTTGCCCATACCGCAAGGTAAGGCTGTTGGCTTTCGCTCCAGAGCTGCTTCTTGTCTAAAAGTCTGCTTGAGATTACGTTATTAGTTATAGCACAGAAAAAAATTAAATCCAAATGCATTGATTGGACTTTGTTGGAGTGGTATGTCAACTTTTTTTTTTTTAAGCAACAGAAGATTTGGATGTGTTTTGCCTTTGTTCTGCTTTGGAGCAGTAGCACATTCCCCATTTTCTGTGGGAATGGAAATCTGGCATTTTGACCAGCTTCTGTTGTTTCAGAAAATGTCTTCAGTGGTATTTGGGGCTCTCAACAACATCTTGCTCTCTGTTCCTGCTCTTCCTTTGCTCTTTACTTCCCATGGGACCTGGGAAAATGCTCTGCCCTTCCCTCCCGCGGGAGGCTGGGTCTGCGCCCAGCACGATTCTGGAATGCAAACCCAGCATCACCTTTCCTTTCCCACACCTTCCTTCCTCCAAGGGCCCTTTCTGTGTATCCCTTCTCCCAGCAGCCAAGAGCCAGTGCCTGAAGCGCTGGCTTGGGGCTGGCTCTCTGCTGGAATGCTGAAGGACTCTGTGCACTGCTGCGTGCCCAGGGTGCCACTGCATCCCTTGGCTGGCTGCTCCCATGGTGGCTGTGTGCCACAGTGTGCTGGGACACGTGTTGTGGTGGCAGGTACTGCTGGTGCTGTGGAACCTCGCCGGCTGCAGCGGGTTTGGCAGCTGGACGTGCTGCCAGAGCATCTGTCACCATCTCAGTCCGGTGCAGGAGCCCAGCAAGATTTTGGAAGTGTAAATTACAACTGCAATAGGATACACATCCTTTTCTTTCCTTTTTCCCCTCCCCCTCCTTTCTGTTTTAATTTGGTATCTTGAGTGTCTGTAAAATTGTTGTATTTGAAGCTATTTTGGAGTTCCTTGTGTCCCATGGATACTGGAGATGCTTCCTGCATGGGGAGGCAGACATCTGCTGCAGCCTGTTTTTGGACTTTTTTGTGTTAGGCAGACTGCAGTTGGCAGGTGGGAGCCTGTGGTTATTATCAGAGTCTGAGTAATATCCTCTGCCTCCCTGATAACTCTCCACTGTGGCTTTGCTACGTTTGCTCGTCCGCTTCTGGTTCTGTGTAGATCATTCCAGTAAAAAGTGAATCTAAAAAAAGTTGTGTGCTCCCCAAAGTCATTGGAGAACACAGCCTGCAATATCTCTTCCTCTTCCCTTGTCCACATCAATCATCTTCTAAGGCAAGAGAAAAGAATGTGAAAGAATGGATTTATACCTGAAACACTCTCCTCTCCCCTTCCCCCTAAGGGCAAACTTCCCCACTTGTACTCCGCTGTCTGTTGGCAGGGAGCACCTGATCCACTGCTACCTTCCATTTCCCTTCCTGGCATTTGTAGCTTTATTTCTGCCATTGCAAAGGCTAAAAGAGGCTCAAGGTCTAGAAGAGGCCATGAAGATGGTCAGGGGGCTGGAACACCTCCCATGGGAGGACAGGCTGAGAGAGCTGGGCTTGTTCAGCCTGGAGAAGAGAAGGCTCCGGGGAGACCTTACAATAGCCTTCCAGTACCTGAAGAGAGCCTATAGGAAAGAGGGAAGGAACTCTTCGTTGGGGAGTGTAGTGGTGGGATGAAGGGTAATGGGTTTAAATTGAAAGAAGCTAGATTTACATTAGATATTCTTTCCCAAGAGACTGGTGAGGCTTTGGCACAGGTTGCCCAGAGATGTTGTGGATGCCCCATCCCTGGAAGTGTTCAAGGCCAGGCTGGATGAGGCGTTGAGCAACCTGGTCTAGTGGAAGGTGTCCCTGCCCATGGCAGGGGGGTTGGGACTGGATGGTCTTTAAGGTCCCTTCCAACCCAAACCGTTCTGTGATTCTGTAAGGTGTACCCAGCATCCTGCAGCCAACACACAGCTGTGCACAGCCCCGTGGCTCCTGTGTGGTCTGTCTGTGGGTGCTTTTGCCAATGGACTGATTTTTCCAAATGATGGGCCAGTGGCAGATGTCAGGTGTGGGGGGTCACAGCGGTACCCTGCAGCTTTTGCTGGAGGTGTTCATACGGACAGGCGGGCTGTGCTGGGGAGCTGCTGTGGCCGGGTGCAGGGAGTGAAGGCTTTGCACACCCCACGTTCCTCCCTGGGCTCTGGTGGGACACTCCTGCCTGGCCACAGCTTTAGCACCACTCAGAAAGCTTTGCCCTGGTAGAGTAGTGGGGTCTTGCAGCTCTTGTGGGGATGGAGGTCCTGGATCTGCCCTCTCCAGGCATCTACTTGCTCTTTTTGCTGCCTTCTTCCCACCCACATTTGCTTTATTTACCCCGTAAGAACTGGGGGATGCTCTCCAGCCACTCCAGGAAATGAAGTGGAATGGTTTCTCCTGGCCCTCAGACCACTGCCCGAGATCTGCTGACGCTTGCATTTCCAGTGAACACATACTGGCTGGTGGGTCAGGTTTTGATCGTGGAGGTTCAGCTGATGTCTTTCCTTCTGTTTTGCTTCTCTGAGTGTTTTTGCTGGCAGCACCAAGCGACTGAAGGCAGCAGAGGCTGTACGGCACCATGGGCAGAGGTAGGTCTGGGGCAGCCTGGAGTCCCCAGGTACGAGTGTGCCCCACGCACAAATCACTCCACGGAACTCAGTCCTCGGGTGTGCGTGGAGAAGGGCACCGGCTTAAGTGTCTTCATGTTGAAGTGTCTGCTGGGCCAGACGCTTAATGCTATTAGCAGACGCTAAATAGGTCTTTTTTATTTAGTGGCCTTAATTTATTAAATCAGGCAGCAGTACGCTTGGAAAAGCAGTGCCGGAAAAGGGAGCTGAGCAAGCTGTAAGTTTCCAATTTCTGCTGGATCAGGCCCCTGGAGATCCGTGTGATCTGGTGCATTGGAGGCAGTGCTATTGCAGTGACTCATAAACAGATGTGCCCAATTTACATTGCAGCTTAATACCTTTGTTTAAAAAAAAAAAAAATGTTTTTTCAAGACAAATGTGTTAAAGCAGATGTTTCCAGTAAAACAAATACTTGTGTGATTTACAAACAACTTCCCACCGCCAGAACTCATTAGAAAATGTAGAAAAAAGAAAAATGGTTCTGTGAACGAACAAAAAGATAAAATGAAATCCAAAAATAAGGACATAACGCGGAGGTATTTCTACACATGGAATGAAAAGAACTGTTGTGCTTGGGTTGGGGAGCAAAAAGTTTGATAGTGACTTTGGTTGCGAATAGCAGCGAGACTAACCCTGACCAGTTACATACATTAAGGAGCAGAAACTTGTCTGTAAAAATACTTAACCAGCTCCTGTTATGTAGGATATGGGGTAACCAGGACCAATGTGTGGGATTGCCTGGAGGTTCCTAAATCACTTTCATCCCACTGAAACCTACAGTGGGGGACTAGACGGCTGCAAGAAGCCTTGCACAAACCCTAAAGCAAACAGATGCAGCCCCTATAGCAAGCCCTGGGATGCCTCCCATGGCATCTCCCACTCTACATCTCAGGACTGGGGCTGGGGGATACTTTCTCTGCCTTGACCTGCAGCTCAGGATTTCCAGGGTCGTGCAAACCCACAGTGTTTCTGCATTGCCTTGGGGTGCTGTGCAGGGCTGTGCCCGTCCACCTCCTGGATTTTGGGAGGCAAAAGCAGACGTGCGCTAAGAAACTCATGTCATCTCCAGTCTCTTCGGACCCGCTTTCCACCCGGCTCTGTCGTGGGGCTGCCATCACACGGTGCCTGTGAGCCCGGCACTCGTGTTACGGTTTGACACCCCACGTGGGCTTAATGGGTTTCCCAGGCTGCAGCTGCAGCACAGCCAGCACTTTTTGTTAGCTGCAGGGGCTGGCGATCCCCCCTTTGCCTTTCAGCTCTCTGCTGCACAAGTATCGTATGTTTTTTAATGCATTTGTCACCTATTTCGTGCGGGCATTTGTTGCTAAAGAAGCAGTGACAGCAGATGTTGGTGGGTCTGCAGGCTGCTCGTCTAAACCCATCATTGCTTGGCACCTGTGCCTTGGGCAAACGGTCCCACCAACTTCTGAGAAGACACGAAGTCATCCAGATGGATGACCACAGTGACGTGGTTTCTGCCCCTGCCGCTCCCTGCAGCTTTCCTGGACTGTATCTAGAAGCCTCCGGAGCGACTGAGGCTGTGTCAGTCCTGTGCGAAGCGCGGGGGGTTGACCATGGATGCCAGCCCGGCAAATGCGGCAGCACGGGTGGTTTCTGGAGCATCTCGAAGCACCCGGGCATGTCAGGGTGCCTTCCCGTGCCTGTGGTGGCAGAGCTGCTGGAGACGTCTCTCACAGCTGGATGGGTTGGGAGGATGAGCAGGAAACGGCAGCCTGAGTGTCTTCCGCAGCCTGTCCCACCTGGGAGGGTGACACAGCAGCCCAGCAGCTCATGAAGTGGCGGGGGTGATTTGAGGAACTTGTTGCTTCTTGGTGTACGGATGCAGGATGTCTCATCAGGGCTGTTGAGTTCCTCGTTAGGAAAAATGACCGCTAATGCCAGAGACCTCTTGTGGTGTCCTTAGAAACGGGGGCTGAGCGGACGCACCGGACGATGGCTGTGGGATGGGACCTTGCCCCCCTCCTCCCTGCTCTCTCTGGTTTCCATGCCTTGCCATGAAGACTGTTTTGAGACCAAAGCCTTGGGTGGCTTCCTTCACAGGGGGATTTGCTGGGACGTGTCTGGAGGAGTTGAAAGCATCTCGGGAGGAGGAGGCTGCTGCTGCAAAGCGACTTGGGGCACTCAGCGGGGCTTTTCTCACCTTTACCCATCAGTGCTCGTGAAGCCCTCTTGCAACCTCGGCTCAGCTTTAGCCATTAGTGAATGGAGGCTTGTGCTTGGCTCTTGGGGACCATGAGGCTTCAGTGGTTAATTAATCTCTGCAAAGCAGAGGGCATAATTAATGCCTGCGGTGTGCTTTGAAACCCCTGGGTGAAAGGCCATGCAATCTCCATGCTTTGCCTTTCCAGAACAAAACCGCACCATTGGGTCTGTGAAAATCATCATTCGCCGGTACCACGCGCCGTGCATGGCCATCCCGGGTTGGCTGCTCATCGTATCGTGGTGTTTTGGGGATTTTTGGTCTCTCCCAGTGCTGTCTCCGGGAGGGCCATGGGCAGGTGTAGCCCAACACATCTTCTGTCCCTTCCGTGCTATGATGGTCCTGACTGGTGCAAATTGTCACGGGAACGTGGAGCCAAGTGGAGAAAAAAATGTCCCCTCGCTCCTTAAAAAGGGGACATTTCCATCTGCTTTCCTGGTGTTTCTACACAGGCTTTTGTAACTTGTTCCTGAAATACCTTTGTTTTTCAGCCATTTCTTCAGAGGGAAAATCGCTGCTAGTTGTTTAGTGGTGGTTTTAGAGTAAACCATCCTGCAAAGACTAAGCAAACTGGGTTAAAAAAAAGAGTGTATTTTGGTAGCTTAAGGACAGCCAGGCAGATTTCCTTCCTGATATCTATAAAGCTGGTTTTTTTTCCTCACTGTCAGCATTGTTTTTGTGGGTGTTAAACATAAAGGGAGGAGAACAGATTGCAGGTATGTTGAGTTCCAGCACAGTCAACTGTCATTAGTTAAAGAAGCTGCTTTTAACCAAATCTTCAAAACTACCTCCTCTTTCATCAATTGTCAGGTGTAAAACTGCACCTTGTACAGAATTGTTCCCTGTCACGCGCCGTCCTGACGCTCACCCCTCGCACCCGCTCGCGCTTTGGGTGATCTGCAGGCGTTTTGCACCACTTGCCACCGAGCATTAACAGAAACAGATTAACGCTTTAAAAGTGTAAATGTTGGATTTCATAGGAGTCAGGCAGGATATTTGGAAGGGAAAGAAATGTAAATAGAATGAAATTCTTAAGCAAGATTATTGATATGACAGGACTAAAGAGCTGGGGGTTCTGTGAAAAGTGCCTCTTTTCATCCCTCTAATAAGTCCATTACTTGCACTCGGGAATATTTTAAGGTCCTTTTCATGCTGAATCTGGAGTTGAGCATGCTTTGCATTTCAAGCTTTGTCTATGAATCAGGAGAAGCCAAAGTTATTTCTGCTTTAAAATAACAGGAGCAGGGAACAGCTAATCTCTTTTCATTCTGAGTCCTTACATTATTTTACTGGACAGAGTTTGTGTTGGCTACAAAACAGGGCATTCACAAAATCTATGAGAAGGAATTTAGGCTAAGAATGAAGCCTAGATTGCAGTACGCATAAAGGCTCCTTCTCCTAGGGCCATTAAGAAATTCCAAATCTGAGCTATTTTGAACAGTGACATTAAATTAGCCTTGCTAATTCCAGTAATTCAAGCCGATAGCTGAGTTTACAAATCTACTAGTTGAGGCCTTCCCATAATTACAATCTCAATGTGCTTTTCAGCTAAGGTGAGTTGGCACCAAAAAAAAAAAAAAAGAAGAAGGGAAAATGCTCTTTCTGTTCTGTTTTTTGAGATGAATATCTCTAAAGAACAGTTAACAGGCTGTATTGCACCAATAAGACGTCCCCTGTCCTGGGCTGTTAAGTTTGTTTTGCCTTTAATGTGTAAGTAAAATGCATTAAAGAAACTGGATTTTTCCCTGCTTTGTTTTTTTTCTGTTGTCTCTTTTCAAAGGAGCATTGATGCTGCTGGTGCTTGTAGATCAGTTTTTAGTTGTTTATTTACAAGTAGTATTCCTGCTTGGAAAAGAAAGAGTCTGACTGTGTTACCCTCCCTTTTTTTGGGCGGGAGTTGGAACAACCTTTGGTGAATAAATTCAGGTTAGAGCAGGTGGAGCAAGGACAGAAAGCAGCAACCGCCCTTATTCCTCTGGAGAAGTAGTTGATTTCCAGATCCTAACACAGCTAGAGGTTCCCTGAGTGATGGAAAGGTTTTGAGGATATGTTTTCAAAGCCATAAGGCACAAAACCATGAAACAAATAAATACGGAGTGCATTATTTAAAAGGGTGCTAATTTTATTAGAACTGAGCTGAGCTAATATAAGGGTGAGCGTAAGTATTCACACCGGCACTTAACTCGGGCTGCAATGTTCATAAAATGCCCTTTTGATCAAGCTGTAAGTGTTTTGATCCTTATTCTATGGGCATCATTCAAAGTGACCTAACTGTAGCTCCAAACAGGCATCTGCAGCTGCAGGAGTCCTTGAGCAATAACGGGTCAGGAACTTGAATGTGCGCTCTGCTGGGAATGCTAATATTGCAAGTTTTTTTTCTCCCAAATAAGGATGAAAGCACAAAAACTCTCACGAAATAAAAATTCCCGACAGAAATTTGTTCTGCCACCACTGACTGTGGATACTTGAGTCAAAATACTAAACAAAATGCTGATATTAATCTATCAGAATAATAATGGCACGGCCGCTAAACATTTGGATATTGTTGGCACATGAGCGTCTGGCCTTTCTCCTGTTGGTGACATTGTCACCCTTGGCACAGCAAAGTGAAACACCTGGATTTTTAGAAGAGCACCCTGATTCAAGAGGACGTTTTTCTGCTGGGCAGCTGGGCGCAGCTCCTGCAGCTCACAAAACTGCAGCGGCACATTGCACGGTCCCATGGAGCCTGTTTGGAAAAGGGATGGACCAAAATGCATGCAGGGGGCTGGCAGGCATCTCCTCCTCTCCATGATGCAGAGGGATTTCCTGCCACTAATGCCTGTTGTCCATAGGCTTGGGTACCTGCAGCAGATAATGCCCCAAAAGAGTGCTTAGGGCAAAATTGGGTAGAATCAGCTGTGCTGTTTTCAGGGGCTGGAAGGAGCTACTGTTGCTCCCCGAGGCCAGGGTGATGGCCGGAGAGGAGTGTGGTGGCGTAGTGTGGGCAGGAACCCATCTCTTTTCCCGTTTCTGGGAGGGTGGGAGGGGAGGGAGGCTGTAATGCAATTCTTGATTTCCAGGAAACTTTTATCTCTAATCGCTGTAATCCGTTTTAGAGAGGATTTTGTATTTTTCAAAGGATTTACAAACTGGATTACGTAGCCTTTTTATTTTGATTTTCCACCGTGATTGTGACATTCCTGAGACCGAGCCGTGAGTGCTGAGGATAGGATGGAGGGGGATGCATTTGGGGATAGGGAGCTCTCTTGCGTTGTCACCTCATTTCACTGTTCACTGGGCTGTTGGATGTGTCTCCAAGGCAATTTGGATGCTCCCATGTGAGCTGTGCGTCCCCATCCCCGGTACCCTCTGTGGCTGCACGTACAAGCTGACCTGGGGAGATGCCAGGCAGGAACCCAGGGCCGATCCACTTCTTCCCTTGCTCCATGGGGCAGGCAGCCAAGGTGGTCTTCTTGAGCTCCACCATGGTCCCAGCCACGAGCACTGGCCTGATGAGGTCCCAGCTGTGGATTCCCGAGTGTGATGGGGAGTCCCTTGGCCCCCAGGAAAGAGCAAGTGTGGTGAGATGGATCCGGCACAGTCTGAGCACTGCAGCCGCAGCATCCTGGCGCTCAGCTGGGAAGACGCTGGGTTTCCCATCGGAGCTGCCACTGCCATGCAGCTCTGGTTTTCAGCACCATCATTCCACCAGTGCTTGGGGACCAGGGTTTGCTCCATCCCTCCAGGAAGGAGGCAGGGGGCAGGAGGCAGGAGTCAGCCCCGGTTTTGCATCCGATGTTACACACACGGTAAGCAGCTGGGTTGGATTTGGGGCTTTCTCTGCAGCCGTGCAGAACACAGTGCAAAGCCACATCCTGGTTTCAGACTTCAACGGCTGTTCCCAGGACTCTTTCCAGCACAGGAAATATGACCTGAAGCTGTTAAAAAGTTTCAGCCTATGAACCCAACCCTTCTTTTTCTATATAAAGTGGGAAATTTGGGTATGATGGTGTTTCCCAGGGCCTCCTGCATTACCCCGTTTTTATAGGCTGAAGTCACTTTAATGTTGTTTTAATGCAGGACCAGGGTTTGTTTTATTTATTTATTTACTTTAGCAGCCTAACGCAATTAAAAAAGCTGGGCAGCGCTGTAGCCTCTCGGCTCCCTTCCCTTGGCAGCGCTCTCACCTCAACCCGTGCTCCACAAACGTTCCCCAGTGTGGGCAGGGGGAGCTTGCTCTCCATCCACACCGGTGACCCCGGGCAGCGAAAGATCACCAAAGCTCGGGCACCTTCTGCAGGAGCAGAGGCAGGCTGAGCAGATGCGTGCGTACCACCATGTGTACCTACCTGCTGGCTCTACCTGTGGGCTCTGCAGGTATGTCCGTGCCCAACCCAAATTCTTGGGTTATGACCCGAAATCTCTCTCTGGATGTTTTCCTTGGCATCGTAAGTTGTAGCCTGGTGGAGTCTCTGTCGGTTTGATCTCTGGGCTGGGAGCGCTGCTCAGGTGCTGTCTTTACGTGCGTGCTCAAGGAGCAAAACACTAGTCGCCCTTGATATTTCTTTTCCTTACAAGCATAAGGCCGTGATGGATGTCCAGGGATTTTTGACTGAGCGTAGACATTGCGCAGAGTCCTGGTCCCTTCTCACTGAAGAGGCATGTTCCTGGTTGCCTACTTGGAGCATGAATGCCATGAATCCTGGACTTTGTAGCCTGGGTCCCGCTCAAGTCTGTTTTCTGCACGCAGTGAGTCACAAAGGAAGATGTCGGAAATTTCTGGGCACTCTAACACCACCATGAGTTTTCTGATCAAGCTTTGAGAAACATCTTTCTGCCTCGAGGGCTGCTCTTAGCAGCTGGCATCTGGAAGGCAGGGACCATTGCCGTTCCTCTTAGGACTGTGTCTTGGCAGGTCTTGCTAGTACATGAATGTCACTAAGTGTCTCGAGCTTGGAGAGCTGAAGGCCAGCAGGTAGCAAGCAAGAGCTGCCTGTCCTGGTCATAGCCAAAGAGTTTTTGGGGGACCAAAGGTGAAGGAGAAAATTTCAGTTTGATGTGATGATGCTGGTTTTGGTCATTAGAGGAAATGTGAAGCATTTCATTCTGCCCGTCGCTGGGAACCTTTCCTCCCAAAATCAAGACTGTCCTGATGTGTCTCAGGTGACAGCAGAGGGATCAGAAGCTTTGTGGATTTAGGCCCTGAAGGTCTCCAAAGAGGGAGAGGGTGACTCCGTGTCTGGGTGGGCTGAGGCACATGGGGGAATCTGCAGGGACATTGCTTAA
Source organism: Eurypyga helias (assembly GCF_000690775.1). Lineage (NCBI taxonomy): Eukaryota > Metazoa > Chordata > Aves > Eurypygiformes > Eurypygidae > Eurypyga > Eurypyga helias. Next base: position 25,777 of record NW_010230177.1, on the reverse strand, counting down.
CCCAGTTAATTGCTGCCTCATAAATCACTTCCATTCATACTCTTCTGTTCCCAGCTTTTCCTCTTTTTCTTTCTTGACTCCTGTCTTTGTAGATGCTTTTGGCTGCCCGTGTTCATCCCCCTATTTTTCAGTTCTTCTCTCCTAAGTCCCTTTAGGTGTCAGCTCTTTCAAGGGACAGTACAGTTGGATATCAGACCAGGGCATGCTGCTTCGTCATCAGACTACAAGGACTCCAGTGCTTCCAATTAATAATGCTAATGAGATTTGTTAATTTTTAATAGATTACATGAGTGTGTTTTGCTAAACACGTTTTTGTGGTTCTGCTCTGCGAGTATAGCTCAGAAACTCTTTCACTTGCTGCCAAAGGGAAAATGATTAATGCAATTGCAGACGCCAGATTCTCTTCGGGGTAAAACTAGAGTGCACCAAGGAGCAAAGAGGAATTTAATGAGTGCGTTTTTAAAGTAAACACAGGTCTAGGTCATGAGTGATAGCCCTTCCTCCCCTCCAGCCTCCGGCCAAGGCAGGGTGGAGTAGTCGCTTGAATTGGGGTCATGGGGCAGCCCCTCTGCCTGTACCGTGTGATATGTTGGGGTTTTGGGGGTGTTTTGTCCCTTTGCCCCATCGAAAGCTTGAGGACATCTGTGGATGAGACGTTCGGGGTAGTGCTGGAGGTTGGGGAGCCAGGATGTGTGTACTGGCTGCCCCGTGGAACTCATGGCCAAGTGCCTCGTGTGCCCCAGGCAGCACCCGGTTGTACCCCTGGCATGGAGGTGAGCTGGAGCTTCCTTACCTCTCCATGCTGGATGACTTGGTCCTCCCAAATCAACCTGGTTGCTGCTCTCCAGTTCGCTTCAATCCCAGGGGAGCTTCTGCTGAATGGGTGCTGGTTTTGTGGTGGTGCCTGCGGTGCTCAGGTCACCCGTGAACACGCGCTGCAGGCCGTCAGCGGCGTGCCGGCAGCCGGGATGTGCCGAAGAGGCAAGTGAGGGGAAGGTCCTGGTTTGCAAATCAGCAATCCCAGACCCGGTTCCCTTGGGTTTCTGCCCAGGAAGTCGGTTTTACTGCTTGCTACCAAGCTGTGCCAGGCTCCCTCAGCCACATTGCCGATGGCAGCGGGATAGCATTGAGCCAGATATTTTCTTCCTTTTTTCTCCCAAATCCATATTGCCAAGAGCCGCACCTCCTAAATTGCTGCGGAGGAGGTGGAAAAGCAGAGGCACAAGACCATGCACATGCGGCGCATCCATCTCGGTGATCTCGCAGCCGTGCCAACACAAGCACCGCGGCCAGCCCCGGCTCAGCGCGTTAATTATGCACCGGCGCGGCCGCACCTACGGCTGGGCTGTTGCAGCTCGTTGTGCAAGAAGACAACTGGCAAACCTGTTGGTGCTCCAGGATTTTAGTGGTAATAAGCCACGGGGCAAAACCTCCCTGGTGAGATGAAACCGTGCTTGGCTAGGCGTTTGGAAGAGTTTAAGGTGTTTTGGAGAGGCGGAGGGTTGGGGATGCCAGTTCTCTCCACGCAGTCGTGGCTGTGTGCACCATGGAACTCCGTGAGTGCATTCAGACGTTGTCTTTGTGGAGGCAGAGGTGTGTTTGTAGTATGAGCTATGTGCATGAGAGAGCCAGGTGACTGGAGGCTGAGGTGAGCAGAGGTTTTGGTGTTCCAACAGGAAGAGTTTGGGATGAAATTGGAATGTTGTTCTAGGTTTCAGGTGCAAGCACCTGTGAGAGTGAAGTGGCTGGTGCTGTAGAGATGGAGAGACTTGGGAGCCAGGGACTGGTCTGTGGGATCACAGGCTCTTATGCATCACCTTGTAACGAGTCACCAGCTTGGGCTCGACTCAAACATCTCTCCCGTGAAGAAATCTACTCTCGCTTTGCAATCTCCTGCATCCCTTGGCAATTTGTTCCTCCCACTGATGAGGCTTGCTACTTAAAAAAAATAAATAAAGCAGTGCACCCCAGAGATTGTAATTCTCATTGGCGATGGTAGCATGTGCTTTCCTAGACAAATCCTGACGGATGTGCACAGGCAGATGTTCACAACTGACCACGCGAGCTGCAGGAGCTTGCCAAGCTGCCCTACCTGTCTCTGACATTTCTAGTTGATGTGGTTTGAGTTTAGTGTAAACTCACGGTCACGCTCCATTCCCCAGTCCCTTCACACCAGAGTTTCCATCATTTGCACGCAAGGGCCGTCACCACGTCGCCGCAGGCACTTCGGCCACCTCGGCAGCCAGCGAACACGCGGCGTTAGGCACGATGGTTTTGCCCGTGGGGGGATCCCCTTTGCGCCCGCTGCACGGGGCACCAGCAGAGCTATCAAGTGACCCCACGACGTGGTTTTCACGCACGGCCGTCCGTTACGACTCTGTTACTATATTAGGTCCGTCACTGGAGCCGTCTGCCGGGGCGGGTTTGGCAGGCAGGCAGTCCGGATGCCTGCCTGCGGGATGACATTCCCGGGCCCCGGGCTCTGGGCAGCTGCCCAGCCAGCCCGCGGGAGCCGGGCACTGCCCTCTTGGAGGTCATTCGCCGGGGTGGCGTTTGCTAACAGCTCTTTGCTTGAGACCGTGTTTGCCCTTTTAGGGGTGAAAAGGGGTGTTTCAGTGGGCACTGGTGGATTTGGGACAGGAATACCTGCCGTAACGCTGCCTGCGTGGCAGTACTCATCCTGCCAGCTGCTGTACCAGCTGCCGTGGGACTTACTATACCAACCCCAAACCAACCCCACCCGCTTCAGCCGCCTTTTGTAGCCGTCTCCAAAGCCAGCGTGGCCCAGCAAGAAGAGCTTTTTAATGATTCCTGCCCACTAAGCTAGTGCAGGGTCCGTACGCCTAATTCTAGTCCTAATCCATGGAAAAATGCCGCCGCTGTGTTTTGCAGATGCGGAAAGTGTGTGTTGTAGAGCTGGCGGCAGGTTTTGGCATCCACGCTGCGAGACCATTGAAGCTTTTGCCGTCCTGGGAGCCAAGCGCAGCAGCTTTGTGTTGGAGGGGCTTTTGTTACAAAAGATGCTTCCGGAGGGACCGGCTTGTGTTCGGCTGGAGACCTTTCACCAGCTGCATACGGACTCCGGGAAACGGCACGGCACGCTCGGCCTGGGGGGGGAAAGCAGAGCTAATGATTGACTATTATTTTAAAGGGATTATCTAATCCGCAGCCCAGAGGACAAGAGGGGCCAAAATGAGTGAAGATTGAATACGTAATTAGTGCAGATTGTTGGTAATACCCTCTGGACTCTGATTATAAACAGAAACAGATTTTTCTAGTTCCCCCCCTTCCAAAAGACATCTTTTCAGGCAAAAGGGCCGCTTTGTAGCCGAAACTGTTGCACCACATCAAGTGGGTGATCAGAGATGGGGCAGTGGAGTCGTTTAATGCAGAAGATGGCTGGGGAGCGGGGAGGCGGAGGAGCAGCTTCGCGCGGGGTATTTTGCAGCGTAAAGGCAGAGTTTTGGGTGGAAGTGATCGAAATGGCCAATGTGGGAGGTTAGTTTCTGTTACCCCGCCAGCAGTCCTGCAGCTCCATCCCTGGTGCCAGGGCTCCTTCTCTCCCGGTGGCTGTGAAAGCAGGAGGCGCAGGGATGCAGCGGTGACCTGGACTAACTGGGCATCCTAGTGAGGGTTGGAAACCATAATGAAGCCCTGTCTGGAAGTAACTGCTTAGGAACATTTGCTAATTTGGATTCCTGGATTTTACTTATTATTAGTAGTATTAGTATTAAATTTTTACACTGTTATTGCCTGGCCTGGTTATCGGCTGCCTCAGGTCTGCTAGAGGCTAATAGTGTTTTTTCCTTTCCTGTGTACCAAAGGTGATTAGAGGTTAAGCAAAAGGGATTTGCAAGGGTTACGGATCTATCATTAATCCAAAATGAAAGATGTATGGCTAAATCCTTCAAGCCTAAAAATACAATCGGGCACAAATAGGCGCAGAGAAGGAAACAATGGAAGGAACAGCAAAAACAAACGGCACACCTGACCGCTAAACTTCTGAAGCAATTAAACACGGCTAGGAAAACAGCTCTCAAAGCTCTGATGACAAGGGCGTTTCTGTTCCCTTCTCTTTAATATGGTCAAAGAGGATGGATGAACCCCATTCCCATTTTGGTGAAATGCCATGTTTTAAAAAATTATCCTTACTCAAGTCCAGGTGAAACCCCAGAATTTGAAAATTTCCAGTGTCTGAATACATCTGAAATTATCATCTTGGTGCGCGCTGGCTGAACGTGCCCAACACGACTCAGCTGCTGCGTTGCGAACCGCGCAGAAACCCGCATCTCATAAATTACAGCAGCACAGAATGAGACATTAAATGGGAACGTCAGAACCCTCTGTGCTGTTAAGGACCTTGCTGCAACCTTCTTTAGTTTCAAATTTCTAAACCGAAAGCAAGAGTAGTTACTCAGTTCCCGTGGACTTCCTTAGTTTTGCTAAGATGTCCAATAGAAGAATATTCTGGTCCAAAAGCTCTGCCCACCAGCTGCAGATCGATGGCCTGGAAGCAGGTGGGTGCCTGATGGTTCTGTGACCCCCATGGGGCATCTCTTCGGCTTTACACCTCTCAAAACACACCAGGACAGGCCATCATTGCCCTGATGGGACATTGTACCAGTGTGAGGTCCTGTGTAAAACAACCAACTGAGAAGTCATCTGCTGTGATTTTATGAACTCAAAACCCCTTCACTTATTCTGCAAAAACGAGCTGCAGGCTGCTCCAAAACTGCCCCGAGGCCGGAGCATCCTTTGTGCTTTCTCTTCCTGCGCTTGGCAGGCAGTACAGGACGGGCAGAGGTGGCCTCTCCGTGCATCCCTTCCAGGGTGGCACCTTTTCCTGCTCCGCCATGGCTGTGCAGCTCCAGAGGACAGCAGCGTATCTGTACTCCTAAGAAGAAAAGCAGGAAGGTTGTGGAGGATAGGAATTCCAGTATATGTGAGAATCTCCTGGAGAAGTCAGTTTTCCAGGCGGGTATTGCTTGACTGGCCCTGTGTGCGGGTGGATATCTGCTCCCTTTCAGCCGTTTCTGACCCTCTTTGATGGCCTGGGCTGACCCACTTGTCACGCTGACATCGTTACGCTCTTGTTTTGCAGTGTTTGGGTATTTTTGATGAAGTAATACGGCCTGTTTGCCTTGGCAGTGGTGCTCCTTGGACTGATGGAGCGTTTGTTAGCTGGAGTGTTTATTCAGTCTCTTGGATTCTTTCTCAGGGGTGGGGTGGGATGATCCAAACCCGTCAGCGTGCTGGTGATCGACGAGGGCTTGTGAAAAGCTTGAGCCAGGGTCTCTTCTGATGGAAACCACCAGCTTCCTTCACTTCCACAACCCAGGCTCTGGGGATGAGACGGACAGGCCTAACTGACTCCCACCCAGGCGAGAGCCTGGGCGCCAGGAGAAGGCGGCAGCAGCGCTAGAAGGGGAGCGAGGAACCCATTGCCTTGGGTCACGCATGGGTGCACCTCTCGGTCCAGATGCGCGGCAGGTACAAACATCCCAGGTTGATCTGGCTAATGGCATCTTAAAACACCTTTTGCTTTTTTGTTCTGGGACCTGAGGATTGCTGGTTTCTTGCCTTTCTACATTGTCTATTTGGACTTTTTTTGTTCCTCCCTGTCCCATGGAGACAAGGGCGACTGTGACTTCCTGCTCAGTAGGTCCTTTGCAACTTTGGTCACAAGGTTTTCCCCCGTTCATGTCATGCTCCTCTGCCAGGACTATAAAAACTTTTATTCTGGACATTTTCTTGGGTTGGAGCTCCCACGTGCTTCGCCTCAAAGTCCCGGTGTTGCAACACCAGTATGCCTGGGGTGTGTGATCCATTCAAATTCCTCCCTCTCCAGCGCTTTGATGAGGCGGACAGGGGATGGGGCGGATGTGTTGAAAGTGCTGTAAGGAACATATTTTACACACTGCAGAAATGCAGAGCTCCTCAGGTCCTCCAACCGGGAGGTATTTGGTGAACAAGACCTCATGCTTCCTGTGGGTTTGAGGGGACTATTTGTGTGTGCCTGGATTTCCTCACTCCTGCACGCATCCTTGCTGCGTCTGGGGAGCAGACACGATTTGCATTGCTAAACACCCGCTCCCAAGCCTAGCTGATGTTCTTCGGTGGTAACTCCAGTAAGCCAGATGCCCTTATCTCTTTTGTTTTCTTACTGGGGAACGTTATAGTGGTGATTTTTTGGTCTTTCCAAGCATAAGGTTTGGTGTAGGATACTGGGATGCTCTCTGGGACGGTGGCTGGGTGAAGGACTGGTGTTTGCTAAGCTCTTGTGGCCCATCCACCCCTGCCACGACGCCTTCGACCGCCAGTGCTGGTGGGGGCTGGATGTGCCATCGGGATGCCGGCACTCACCGCCCGTTACTAACCATCTCTCTCCTGCTTTCAGAGCTGGCGTACGACCTGGATATGGACGACACCTCTGCAAACAAGCAGCTTCTGAACCATCAAAGCAAAGACGGTGCCGTGGTCTCTAGCAGCAACTCTGGGAGTGCAGCACCCCGCCCCAGCCCTGCCGCTGGCGTTGCCCTGGTCCTGCTGCTGCTGCTGGGCCACCGGCCGTGAGCAGTGCCAGCGGCGTTGCTCGGTGTCTCTCCATGCCTTTTTTTAATGAGGAAGACGTTCAAAACCTCTTCTGAAATATATGCACATTCCCAAAGACAGGGCAAATGACTTGAGTCGGTTTTATAAAATAATATGGTATCTTCACACCAAAAAACCCTAAAAAGGCATTTGTTCATGATGAACTAGTAAATACATAACAGTGCTTTTTAAAGATAATCCTGTTTAATATAAGAAGGTTCATATTAAATTGTGTTCCTCGCAGTTTTTGAAGACTGAGGTCTCCCTTGCTGTTAAGTTGAAGACCATATTTCATCTTGAGTTGTTTGGATGTGCATGGGGTACAGAACACCTACGATCTATGAAATACTCTTAGCAAATATCAGCCTCCTGATCCCAGTTGACTTAATGCAGATTTTGTCTGTAGTTCAAGCAGTTTTTGTACTTACTCCAAATTTGAGGCTCACCCCTAGGAATCTGGCCAGGCACACAACACGGAGGGTGTGTGAAGATAGGAGAGAGAGCAGGTCAGACATACGGCGGGGGAAAGATGCTGCAGAAGGCGAGTGGTCGTGCACCAGGATTGCCGTGGAGACATGCTGCCATGGGCACGAAGCACACTTGGGTCGTTGCAAGTTGCAGGTGATTTTGCTGCTCGCCTCCCAGCTGGGTCCTGCAAAGCCCTTCAGTGCAAGTGGCTGGTCCCTACCAGCATCCCCATGGCCCGTGCAATGCCCTGGTTTTATTCTTCAGAAGCGAAGCACCTCCTTTCCCACGGGAAATCTTCAAGCACAGCTCCAGCCAAAGGACAGACGGCATGGATGTACATGCCATGCTTTACGGGAATGAATAACGGGCGTCCAATGCATTGTGCTATGAGGGAGGAAAACAAAAGGATTTGCAGGAGCCTGAGGCAGATGAGACTCTTACTCACATGTTTCTTTGCATGTTACTTAAGCTATCTCTACAATAAAGATGGGTTGCTCTATAAACGGTGCGCTGGACATGGCCTCTCGTGTGTGCGAGGCGATGCTCTGCCTTGTTCCTGGAGTGGGCAGCCTGGAAAGGCCAACAGCAGCTCGGGGGCACCACAGAAAAGCTTGGCTTAGTCTGATTAAACGGACAGGCTGGGGCCAGGGAGTGTTTGGTTTGGTTTGGGTCCTGGCCAGAATGGTTACGTATTTCTGTTTAAGATGCTGCCTTTACTAGGGTGATTATATCCGCCGTATCTTAAGCCTCAGTGTGTGCACGTACGCGTGCATGCACACGCTCACCTGCACGTGCATGCTTTGAATATCTGTGCGTCTCAGACCTTTTCAAAAGCAACTTTATGTTTGGGAGAAAGTAGATAAATCCGAACCACGCGATCAGATGGTTTGGAGAGCAGAAACTTTGCCCAGTCCAGGCGACAGGGCTGATCTAGCTGACCCCGATTTGGAGTGTTGGGCCTGTGTGAAGTGCTTCAGGAGCGGTGGCAGAGGGAGAGCTGGCTGCTCACCCACTCCTCTGTCCTGCCTGGGGACGTGAACTCCCAGCTCACCACTCCTGATGGGGAGGAGCAGATCTGGGCTAAGATCTGGCGTGAACTGCGGGTTAAAGGTCGGAGAGCTGTTCTCTGCGTTTGGAACCCATCACGTCCCATCTGCATCAGGGTGAGTGTTGGGGGTGTTTGGGCAGTGCTGGTGCCATATGGTATTCCTGTAAGTGCTGATTTTTTACATCCATGTTGGTGTGACACGTATTTGTGTATGCAGATTTGTGTTTTGCACGTTCACAAACCAAACTGCAATCCTCTCCATCTCTCAGGATTGCCGCTGGCTGGGGACCCCTCAGGTCGAAGGGGTCCCGGTGCACGGGGATGACGTGGGGGAGAGGCATTTCTTCACCCTCCTGCTGCTTCGCTCTCGCATTGGCCCAGCTCTCCCCACCATCCCCGCTCACTGTGCCGCAGCTGGCTGAGCCTGTGAGCCTCTGCTCCACCAAAGGGAATATTTTATTAGCGCCACTTGAATTCCCATCGCTTCTTCCCTTCTGATAATTTTCCTTTCATCCCCCTGGAGCGGTGGGAGTAGGCTGCTGGGTTTGTTCAGAGATGATGTGCTGCTTCTTCCTCGCCAGGTATCGCTGGTACCAGCGTGGGGACGTTCTCTCCTCTAGTACTGTGTCGGCAGCACTCTGTGTGCTGCTGCTCCTTAGATAAGCAGCAGGACGGGATGGTGGCACCGGCTCCTCAGTGCGAGTCCAGCCTGCTTGCTCTCCCTCTTCGGGAGACGGCGCAGGCCGTGCCTTGCTGTGCCTCTGACCAAGCCCGATGGGTTCTCCCTCTCTGCATCACCGCAGCACAATACCGATGCTGCTCAGCAGAAGACCCCTTTGTAGCATGCTGAGCCCGGGTTCCCCTTGCACAGACATGCTGCTTAGCAAAGCTGTGCTTGTCGGAGACTTTGCTGTGATAAGAGATCACAAAAAACAGCCGTTGAGCCCGCTACCTGCCAAGTTTATAAAATAACTCGTTATGACTTGGAAAAAAAGCTGTCGGATTGTACCCTGCAGTGGGTTTGTGCGCATGTTTTAACAGGGATTTTGCAAGGGGTGCCCTGGCCACCAAGGTGGAATAAAGCTGGCGTTCAGTTTTGGGCAGTGTTTCATTCCCATGTCACGAGAAATAAGGAAGACTTGTTCCCTGTTTGTTTCTCCACATCACCTCTGCTTATTGTGACCTGTGTTGCCGTGGGATGGGACATCTCCATCAGGAGATGGGCACTGGCACCTCCCTGGGGGTGTGTACCTGGAGCTCCACGCCTTGTCCCAGGGCTTGCAGGTTTAACTGCTAACACATGGTTGAGATTATGTCAATTTTTCTTTATTATTATTATATATATATGAGTAGTAACGAGTATATGTATCATAAATTCAGTAGTATGTGAGTCTTGGAGGTGTGGGGCTTGAGCTGATGGTAGGCGTTGGGGCAGCATCTCAGCAGCGCCCACAGCACCAGGACCATGCAGCGATGTGGCTCCGGCACCGGTGGTGGCCGTGTCTGCCCGGTGAGGCGTGTGGCCAGAGTAAATATCTGTCTGGTGTTCTGCCAGCGGGAAAAGCAGCTGAGCAGAGGGCTTTATGTCACAGAGGTGCTTCTGGAAAAGAAATTTGGAAAAAACCCTTTTCTAGATCATTTCTAGCCCTGCGGTGAAACCCAGAGCCATCGCTGACTGGTCCCTGAGTCTCCCCGTGCGGAGCCGTGGGCTCCTTGGTGCCGCGGGGCTGGCCTCCCGCCGCCAGCACCGGGGCCCAGC
>NW_010230177.1:11774-15853 GCF_000690775.1 Eurypyga helias | reverse complement strand
GTCTCCTACCGTCTGCCAGTTAGCCTTTACGCTTCCCGGGCGGCTTTGCAGCTCTCGCTCACCTCGGGTGGCAGCAGCGGGCAGCCGGCAGCCTGCCATCCCCGTGCCCGTCCCGTGTGTGGGCGGGAGCGAGCAGCGTCACGCTGCGTGCGAAGCCACAGCGTCTCTGGGTGGGTTTGCAGGCAGCCTGGAAAAGGTGGTGAAGCCAGCACCTTTCTGAGGGTGGTGATGAGATGCAAACGTGCTTAGCACGTGTAATGGATTTCTGTACTAACCATGCATCAAATTATAATTTAAAACCAAAATATTTTTGTTGGATGGGGAGTCCCAGTTCATTAATCAATTGACTAATAGTTTAGTGCTGGAATGGTATAATCTAACGCACTTAACAGCTGCTCGAAACAGCTGGTGCTTACGGCTCGTGCTGTTTTGGGAAGTGAAATCTAGAGCGTCTCAGTTTTTTTTCATCAGGGCTTTTCTCAGAATTGCACCTTCGTTTCTATGAGCAAAGTCCTGGTGCGCTCCGGGGCGGGGAGCCAGTGGGGCCGTGGGACTGGATTCACTGGGGCTTCCAAACAACCAAAATCCCACTTGCACGGAGGGTGCAGAGAGCACCAGCTGTGTCCGCGAAGGTGGCAGCCGGATGGGGGGGTGTTCCTGTGCGTTTACGCGAGGGGGATGCGTAATCCCGTGCTGTCAGGTGTTCGATTTGCTTTCGAGTCAAAACCGGTGCGTGCTGGACTGTGGGTACTGCAGGGGAGATGCCATCAACCAAGGGCGATTCCTGGCTGCCCCTCCGGCCTCGGAGGGGATGCTCGGTTGGGGCACAGGGCAGGGTCCTGGCGTGGTGACACGCTGGGGATTGCTGTGTTGGGAGGGGAGGAGGCGCCCGCCTGGCACTGCCTCCTGCCCCGCTTTCTCAGCAGCTACTGGTGAGACCTTCGCAGCCGTGTCAGGCAGGATGGGGGCAGTCCTGGGGTGGAAGAGGCATGGGGAGCAGGGGGACGAGTGGGCTGCTAGCAGGGACCAGAGGTGGGATGTTGCCTAGGTCTGCAAAGTTAAAATACAGGAAACCACAGCAAGACCTCAAACTGGAGCCACATGTGCTGCCGAGACACTTCCCCCCAACCCCAGAGGACGGAGCCCGGTCTTGGGACCAGCCATGGCCAAGTCCACTGGGTGAGTCCTGCCCTGCGTGCTCCCTCACTCACCTAAGCTAAAGCCTCTCAGAAATATCATTTGGTTCCCAAACACTTGGGTGCCCTGGTGGGAATTTCCCTGACCTTTCCAGCAGCTCTGCAGCTTAATGATTGACAAATGCTGCTAAAACTTTACCAGACCACGAGCCACGTGCTCCAGAAGCAGGTGGCTGTTCCCAGAAACCCAAGGATTTCTCAGTTTGAGCTGGGGGTGACACAGCTGGGTATCAGCAAAATCACGAATCTTCCATGTGCGTTATTCCCTTAGCAAGGAGCCAGGTGAGGAAGTGTCGCAGGGATGAATTCGGCAGCCGGAGGGGAACGCGGTGAAACCATCACTTTGGAGAATGCTCGCTGGTCCTCAGTGTGGGAATTTGGGTTTTCTATGAGGGACACGGTGAAACTCTCCGGGTGAAGACAAGCGGTGGGTTTCGTTCAGCTCCAGCCTGCGGCCTGCTCATGGGAGACCTCGCTAAGAAGTAAAAGTGGGGAAAAAGCCAAACCCAAACGCACAAACAACCCCCTAAATAAGCTTGTCAAAATGTTACTAAAGGACATTCCCCTGAGATGAGATAACTGAAATTTTGATATAGGCAGATGAAGCAGCCCTGGCATGTTTATACAGTCAGCAAATTTAGTGCCTTAAAAAAAAAAAAAACAACCCAGAAAAGCAGTCGGTATTAATCAAATATAGTTTATTTTGTCAAACGTTGTATCCTTTTGAAAATAAACATCTTGGTGTTGTTTTGCTGAGAGTGTGCTAGGGTCTGAAGTACACATCCCTGCCTGCGGGCTGCGAAGCGCTGTATCCCACAGCCCTTCCCAACGGCTAACAGCATTCCCGCGAAAGCCATCGCGCCTGGCTCCCAGGCGAGGCTCCCCGCCAAGCGTGTGCCAGCCCTGCAGCCCAAAAGGTTTGGAGAGGAAAAGGAAAATGCTCGCTGCTGTGGTTTTTTTTCCTCCAGGATGCTGTGGGGTGGGAGCTGGTGCCCAAGAGCACTTTGTGGGGAAGGAAGGGCCCCGTTAGAGACCATTCGGGATTATTTCAGGTGCTCCTCGGTCGTCAGAGGGACACAGACCCCTTATGCCGAATGCTCCAGCACATTCCCAGTGTCAAAAACCAGACTTTTCCATAGCAGAAGCGCAGACGTAGCCTCAACCTCGCAGTTTGGTGGCTGTCACCTCCCTTGCAGGAGCCCAGCAGAGCAAGGAGCAAGCAACAACGAGCCGGCAGGTTGGGGGGATCGCCACCAGCAGTTCGCGTTCGCTGCTGTTACTTCAGCGCGCAGAGAGGCTGCGCACCCAGAGAGGGAATCGCTGCCGGGTCCGAGCAGCAGCACCACCCTTCCCATCCAGCTCCCTGCAGGCAAATCGCTAAAACAAAGTAGAAAGCCCGCCCGTAGCAGCCTGTATCCCTTCAGTGTCATATTATATTACCATCCACCATGTTAGCAAACGGGAAAATAAACACGGGCTGGATTGCAAAGCAAGAGGCTGTTTAATTACAGATGGTAAGAAGAATGACGTTTGTATACATTCCACCCAGAAGTGGATTAAAGCGGTGACCTTTCCCGTGGTGTGAAACGGGTTTGTTGTGGAGCGCAGGCATCTCGTGTCACTTCAAGATCTGCCAGATACTTCGTTGCCCCTGTTGTTTATGGTTAGCGTTGGATGATGTCTCTTGAAGCTGGATCGCGGCATCTGACAGTGTGTTCTGAGGACTTGTCATCTGGACTCTATCTAGCAAAATTCCCGGTACTGGGTGTATTTGTTCCCATTTGAAGAAAAAACAGTGTTTTCTGGAAAAAAAAAAAAAAGGAAAAGTCAAGGGAGAATGGTTGCATAAGTGACTCCAAAGGTTGAGCTGAAACGTGTGAAATCTGCACACAGGACCAGGATTTGGCCCAGGGTGCCAGACCCGTGACATGAGTCCCCGCTATTGCCCGTCAGCATGTGCGTGATGAACACCTTCCCAGCGTAGTAGCCAGCGCGGAGGCTTCGCCGTGGCAGTGCTACAGAGGCTTCGGGACAGCTTTGCCCTGCACGGCCTCCCATAACCATGTCAGAGGAGGGGGATGCCGTTTCCAGCCCACCAGGGTGCCATGTTTCTTGCTTCCTTACAATCAGCGCAGGCCCCTTGCTGTGTCGAACAGGCAACCAGCCAGTTCTTCGCTGTTCTGCTCCTGGCAAGGATGGTAAAGCAGGAGAAGAGGGAAGAGGACCTCTCACAGCGGCATCACCAGCCTTGGTGGCATGAAATACCCAGCAAAGGACTTGCTCCTCACCTTGCTGCACGTCAGAGCAAGCCCAGGCTGGGCGCTGCGCCCAAACTGGAGCACAGAAACCCTCAGCACCAGGGTGAGGGGCAGCATCTGCTGCGGGGGCTCGGGGTGCAAAGTCCTGGTCCCCGAGGTTGTTGCTAGGGACACAATTTGACTCCAGGAGGTGTGGGGCAGGGTGCTGCCACCACCCATTCGCAGGACCCCAGAAGGGGCAGGGAACCTGGCAGCTGGACAGGAGCCGTGGGTGCTTTACAGAGGGTGTAGGGGGCTGCTGTGGGTGCTTTACAGAGGGTGTAGGGGGCTGCTGTGGGTGCTTTACAGAGGGTGTAAGGGGGCTGCGTTTGCAGTTACGCAAGCCGGAGCCTGGAAAAATAGAAATCTTTCCTAAACCTGGCAATACAGAAACCTTCCCTTTTCAATCTCTCTTCTTGCATGTTTTCCGATCACAAAACACAGAGCCATGTGCCTTCTGGATACGTGACACGCACCCTTGGTCGTATCACCATCCCAGCAGTGGGAGGAATTCTGTGCTGTCCCAGAGGCTCTGCACGCCTGCCTGCGGCTGGCCCGCCACCCACCCGCCCTCTCCGCTCAGCAC
>NW_010230177.1:11327-11652 GCF_000690775.1 Eurypyga helias | reverse complement strand
GGCCACCCTGCCTGCCTTCCCAGCTCCGCAGGCACTGCTCCAGCCCCGAGCGATGGAAACCCTCTGCCAGGAGGCTGGTTCACACTTGGCACCTTGAGGTAAGAGCCACACTGGAGCCTTTTTGGCGTTGCCGTCGTTAGAGATGTGAGAAAAACCCTTTCAGGGGGTGGGAGGGGTGAGTGCCTTCATCATGATCCCTCTCTCCTGCCGTCAGCATCACGAACTCCCACCCATCCCTTTGGAAGAGGTGGCTGGGTGGCCGCACCGTTGCTGGCTGGTCCTTCCCTTTCCCTCAAACCCCGAGGTTTTGGTGGGCTGGCAGCCT
>NW_010230177.1:6040-11294 GCF_000690775.1 Eurypyga helias | reverse complement strand
CTTTCTGGCCCGGGTGTAGCTGGCGTGGGAATGTACGGAGGGTGGTTCACGCAGGGAGGAAACACTGACTCCCACGCCAGCTGGGGGGGCTGATGTGGGACATACGGGATGATGTGCTGATGTGCTGTACGGGACTGTCCTGCTCCTCTCACCACCTCGGGATGCTCCCGCAGCAGGTGGGGGAGACCGAGGCCTGGGCTAGGAAATGGTGACCCCCTTTTTAAGCCATGGCAGAGCCTCTTTGAAAGGCCCAGGGGAGAAGAAAGGATGCTTCGGGAGGCGCTGGGCCAGTTCAGGGGTCTGTCGTGCAGGGCTGCTTCGGGAGGGAGGAACTTCATTGGCACAGCAGGGATTGCCTTCGGAGCCGTGGTGCTTGCGCCGAAGGACAGACAGGGAGATGAGCCGAGCTGCGCGGGGTAGCTGTGTCCCACGGCTTGGAGACAAATGCTTAGCAGCCACGTATCTGCTGGCGAAAGAGTAAATAGAGACGTGGGTCTTGCACCTCTTCAACGCTACACGTCTGCGGACTGCAAATGTGGAGATGGGATTTGCATGCTGCTTTATTTAGTACTGTGTAAGCTGTTAAGCGGGGCGGCCTTGACAGAACCCACCCTGCAGACAGCAAATGGGTGACCACAAAGAAAAAAAAAAGTCAAAAAAGGAACTTTTCTTTAAAAAAAAAAAAGCAGAGATGTGGTGGCAACTTCTTGTCACCAGTGCTCCGGCGCTGCCACGATGCTTGAGGGGAAGCTTACTGCCGGACCTCCGGCTTCCCCTGGCACTGTTGCTGCAGCACAAGGCTGGAGGATTTCACCCCTAATAATTTATGCTTTTCCCAGCAATAAACGGAGAAGCCCACTGGAGTCAGGGACTAACTCATCCCCTCATGCGGTCACTGCTCAGGGGTGTGCAGGTGCCAGATGCCGGGGTAGACGGCAAGTGGCTGTCACGGGTGGCACAAGCCGATGTCCCTTGTTTTGGGGGGCAGAGCAGGGGGCGAGGGAGAAGCAGGAGCCTGTTGGGAGGTCACAGCACAGGGTGCAGGCAGGGTGCGAGCACTGAGGGAAGGAGGGGACCCCGAGCTGCTTTGCCTGTGGCTGTCGGATGGCATCAGGGTCACTTCCCTCTGCAGAGACTGCCACAAGGATCACACACTCCTGGGGAGGAAGAGAGCACTTGTCTGTGATGGCATGGTCATAATGACCATAATAATAATAAATAAGAATAAGAAAGAATAAGAATCATGAAAGAATAAGAGCTCCTCTGTAGCTCATCCTCCACACCCCTCAAACCTCTGTGCAGTCTCTGTGCTGCCTGCCTAAAAATTTTTTTTATTGGGGTTTAAAGAATGATCATTTAGGCAAGATAAACATAATTTAATTATTTTTAAGGGGGCTGCTTGATCCCGCTGCCTGATGGACTGCCAGACTTCACCTCTGGCAACTGTCTGGCAGGAGGCCCTGGTCATTGTGACCTTGACCTGCTAATGCAATCGCTAACGGAGTAACTCAAGGTCCTCACATCCTCTGTCCGCTGACGGCGGGATAAGTGGATTGCCAGACCGCTGTTGAGGTGGCTTTTACCACCTCTTTTACACAGGCTCACATGGCATTTTGGTTAACACTCTGCTGTTTGCTCTTGATCTTATTCCTGACAGCGTGGGATGGGCGTGCGGATGGTTTGCAGGGCTGCCGGGAGCGCCTGGCCGGCAGACTGGGCTCTGGGCTACCAGGGAGGGACTCGCTCCCGAGCCCCCCCGGTTCCCCTTATGGCTGTAAACCCACGGGAGATCTGGCTGTGTAAGCAGGGGCAGACGCGGCTCAGGCAATAAAATGCCTGCTGCCTGGAGGGGGAGAAAGATCAGAGCGAGCCATTGGCGGTTGTATTTTTCGGAGGGTGCCTGGTGCGTACCGGAGGGATGAGGGGATGCTTCGTCTGCACGTCTGTCCGACCAAACCTGCTCTGCCCCTCTCAGGGGGTCTCCACCACAACTACTGCTCAGCCATGGGGAGCGTTCAGCCAAGGGTTTTGTGCAGGTTGTGGTGCTCCATCCCAGAGTAGTCACCGCAAGCCAAAGTGTTAGATAAAAGTAATGTGCTCGGTGTTCCCAGTGTGATGAGCGCCAAGGTGCCCGCCCGGGGTGGAAGATGCCAGTGCTTCACCCCCCATCATTTTTCAGTGCTGGCTTTCCTGCCAGCCTCCTGCCCTTCCACGGGGCCCTGGGCAGGTACGCACCGGCACTGATTTCCAGACTAAGGAAAACCTTCATTTTTTATATTTTTTCCATTTGAAAGTGCCACTGTGAGTGTGGCCTTTTGAAACGCACATCTGCTGGGGGCTGAGAACATCCCCCAGCCCCAGTGCCACGATCACGGAGGACGTCTTTCATGGGGAAACTGCTCGTTGCTCCGAACCACGGGGGGTGCTGAGGCAGGAGGGGTGGCCAGCGAAGCAGCCCCTGCCTCACCTCACCTTTGGTGAGCCTGTTGGGGGAGCAGGCTGCCTCCGGGCACCCTTTGGTGGTCCAGCTGCAAGCTGGGCATGCTGCGAAGAGGAGATAAGCCTGGTGGGGATGGGGATGGAGTGGAAGGGACGTGGCCAGAGGGAAAGAAGGGACACAGTGGGGACCCTCCAGGGTCCAAGCCCAGCCTCCTGTCTGCACGATCCGTCTCTGGCAAGGCAGAAGCAGCGGCTGCACCGTGTGCCAGCGATGGAGGGGCCTGTCCCGTGCCGGGTCCTGCAGTTGAGATGTGGTTTAAGTGACTCGGGAGCGTGTCTGTGTCTCTGGGACATGTGTGCTGGCTTATGGGCTCTGGAAAAAACCACCCATAGGAGCCAGTGTCATTGTAAATGTCACAGTATTGTCATCCCAGCAGTGCACGAGCTGGTGAATGAGGCTCCAAGGCAGCCAGGCCTGCCTTAGAAACCAAATTAAATTTAAAAGAATTTTTAAATTAAGAAGTAATTAATTTGGAGTTTCATGTCTACCATCTGGTTTTGCATGTTTTGGGTGTGAGTTTTCAGTTTTCCCACTGCAGCCGTGGGACTTTGGAGGAAAAAAAAAAACAAACCCAAAACCAAAACTTTTTAAAGAGCTGAGACAACAATTTCAAGTGCTGGGCACTGACATTAAGCATTGTGAAACCTAAATGGCAAGAGCTCAGCACCGCTGGCGGTTACTTTCAGACCTGTGTCACAGGAGAGGAGCGAGCACACAGCTACGTGATGCTTTGTTTCCTCAACCGAAGCAAAGATGTTGTGAGTCAGAATGAAATTTTCCACGGAGAACATTTCCTTGGTCATTTATAACAAAACCTGCTGAGTGTTTTTTCCCTCTGGTACAAGAGGCTGTGCTGAGCACCCGTACTGTGGGGCTGGTTGGGCTGGGGGGGACAGGACAAGGGCAGCAAGGCGGTTTTGCATGAAGGCAGTTTCAGAAACCAGGCACGAGCACAGCACAGAGGTGACATCCCTGGACCTGCCATTTCGGACCCGGTTGGAGCCAAGGAGGTGCAAATCGTGGCTCTAACACCCAGCGGGATGCCAGGTCCCCCCAGCAAAGGGCTCTGTGGCTGCTGTTTTGCATCACCCTTCAAAATTAGTCCTCAGGGGAAGGAGACATGGGGCTGTGGTCACCCTGGGGGGGTGCCCAGCCTCTGCCCTGGGGATGCTGAGCACTGCTCCCACATGGGCTGTGGAAAGTGGTACCAAGAAAAACCTTCTCTTCTCCTCCTCTGTTTTTTTTTTTCCTTCCTTCCCTTCCTCCCCTTCCCCCTCATCCTGTCCTGGATTTGGCTGGAGGCCATGGGTTTTCCCAACCCACGGGCTGCATTTCCAGGAGATGGGAGCGTGCAGAATGGCCAGCCTGGCCACACAGCCCCACACAGCCCTCTGCATCTCCGTGGAGGGGATGGCCAGGGCAGCACATCAAAGGGGCCGTGGCTGCTCCCGTCATCCCCATCTCATGTGGCACACGCTCCCAGCCCGGTGGCGTGGGACCACACACGCCACTCCGCACAGCAATCAGTGGCTAAATCTCACCACTGGCCACCTCTCTGACCCCGCTATCTCCCTACTTTTCTGCTGGGAGTCAAGAGCAAACACCTTGGGGCTGTAGAGCCCTGGTCCAGCCAGCCATGGCACTCGAGGTTTGCCCAGGCTGACACAGGACATCCCTCCAGCTGCGAGACCCCCATGTCCCGGCTGATTTACAGCAGGAAACATCGACCTGCAGGCTGACAAATGGCTGGGGTTTTTCCTTTTTTTTTTTTTAACCTTCCCTCCTGATCAACTATTGCAATACAATGATTTTCATTCCCCTCCCCTGCCTTTCTCCCCAATCCATGCCCAAACCGCAATATCGGTTAAAAATATCATCTGTGAAAAGAAAAGGCAAATAAATGAGCACATCAAAGACAGCTGCCTGGGGCCGTTGGGTTGGGAGCAGAAACAGGGCTAGGCCCTGGGCCCATTATCTTGCTGATATCTAATGCCACCACTTCAGAGTGTGAGAATGGAACCCTTTTTTTTGCCACCGAGCGCAGGGGCCGGTGGTGGTTGGGAGCACAAAGGCCGCCATCCACCCCAGCTCTCGAGACAGACTGTTGACATGTTGCTCTCAGATTTCATTCCTGAAAATCTGGAACTTTACGCCGAACAAATAACATGATCTTTTTCCTTCATCTGGAAAGGATAAAAACAATTGCTGGCACTTGGAGCAGATCGCTCTTTCTTTTCCTCCCTCCTCCCTCCCGGCTTTCGTCTCAAGCCCTGACTCGCTACCCGCAAGTCACAACTCGCATATTTTCATTTGAAAACTTTAAACCACGGGGGGTGAGGGGCGAGAGCGGAGGGGAATGAAAAAGAAGATTAAAAAAAAAGGGATTGCAAGCAGCACCGATATAACCAGGAACGTCTGGCAGCCCGCGTGCCGCCCTAGCTGTGCCGGGCAGGGATGGAGCGACACCCAAAGCGGTTGCTGTTTGGGGGGACGCGGCAGGAGCTGCCCGTGCTGCTCGTGGAGGATGGTGCCCAGCCTGCAGCGCATCCCTGCATCCCTGCGGGGCTGGGATAGCGGGGAGGGGGCACCTCCCCGGCTCTGCGTTGCCCCCTCTGATGAGCATCGCACCTGGGATGGGGGTGTGAGCTGTGGCTGTTTGGGTCCAAGGAGAGTCTAGTGAGTCCTCCCCAAACGGCGGGACTTGAGCCGGCCCCCATCCCGCGTCCTGTTCTCCTGGGCTGCTCCTTCGTGGGT
>NW_010230177.1:4185-6015 GCF_000690775.1 Eurypyga helias | reverse complement strand
GCGTCACCAACCTGGTGAGCCGGAGGCGAGTGGAGGGTGCGCTGCCAATGCCTCCTGCCCGCAGCCGTGGACATTTTAAGTAGGTTTTGTTTCCTGCCACCTGTGTAAGCACACACATTTTTCACTCTGTGTTTACAAATTCTTTTGAAATAGCCTTTAAACAGAATGAGAGAGTTCCTGGGGGTAAAACAAAATTAATTTTACCATTATTTATTTTTATTTATCATTATTTTATTGATACCGAAGCCCTGTACAGAACAGGACTGGGACAAGTCCCACTCTTGCTGACCCATTTTGCCTCCCGCATCCCTGGTGATATGGAAAGGGTTAGCCCTTCTGCTCTCATCCGCTAACAAAATCCTCAAAGGCGCTGAGGCGTGTCCCTGCTATAACGAGGCAGATGTCTACAAACGAAGCGTTTGCTGGACTGGTGCCCAGGTAGAAGCGCTTTGAGGGGAATGAAAGGCCCTAGATGAAGTGCTGGGTGCAGTAATTAGGATCTCTGGAGCTCCCACCATCAAGCTCATACTGATCTTTCCAGGTCCTATGAAACCAACTTTGACTTCTCTGCTGACCATCGCAAGATTCCATCCCTGGACAATCACAGCTTGACCAGTGCTGCTCGTGGGAACCAGCCTCCCACTCGGAGCAGAGGCCATCAACAGTGATGTCTGGTGTCGGAGCGGACCGGCCTTGCTGTCAGCAAGGGATGGCCTTGCTGACAACTGCAGAGCAACGGGCTCCCTCTTCCCTCCATCCTGCTCCGTGGGTTTTCCGCTGGCACGAGGGAGCTCAGGTAATACGTAGATATTACTCATTTTTAAGCAGTGCCAACTGGCTGGGTTATCTGCTGCTCTGAACATGTCTCTCCTTTCCATGGTAGGAGATTATTTCCTGCTGCTCCAGACAGTGCTTGGGGTTGTTCCCCTCTGCCTCAGGTCTGCAGGGACTGAGGCCGCATGGCCAGTGGGGCCACCAACCAGGGCTACCTCCAGCCGTGCCGTGCTGGCCGCATGTCCAACAGCTCTGGGCTCTGCCAAGAGCAGGGTGTTTTCTCCATGTACAGGAGATAGGAGAAAAAAAAAATATCCGTCTTGAATCGTGGCCAGGGAGGTTTAGATTAGCCATTAAGAAATGCTTTTGTGCAATCAGATCCCAAGTCGGTAGCTGGGACAGGCTGCGCAGCCTTGATCGAGGAGGGATTCTGAGAACAGAGAGGGAGTGGAGAGCTTGAGGTTGGTCCTGCCAGGCCAGAGAGGAAGGCACCAGGTGTCTGAAGATTTTTCCAGTCCTTATCTCCAGGGATTTGTGAACCCACCATCTGGATGATGTGCTTATCTCTGGTCTGTGGGACTGCCCATTTAACTGGTGAGACCAACCCGAGCAGGCAGGCTGGAGCGTGTGGGCTGGCCATGCCACCACTCACAGCACCCACAAACCTTGCTCTGCCCCTGTCCTGTCAGTGCCCACCCTGTGCCAGGCTGGCACCGGCACCAAAACAACACTTAGAAGGGGTAATAAAGCAAAAAAAGCAGACCAGGCGGTGATGCCTGCTGTAAATCCAGCCCAGAGCACCCAGGGAGGGCTGAGCAGGGGATTGCTGCTTGGAAGGGATGGAAATGCAAGAATGACTTGTGGGCTTGTTTCCTCTGTCATCCCTGAATTATGCTATTCATCTTATCCCCTGCCCTCCAACCGCTGCTCCCCCTCCACCCACCCCACCCCTGCGCTCCCACCCCCCTTCCACGTCTGTAGGAAGATTATGTGAGCGTGGATGAGGAATTAAACGTCATGGTTGTAATTCACACCCAGAAAGGCCTAGGCAGAGGC
>NW_010230177.1:0-4147 GCF_000690775.1 Eurypyga helias | reverse complement strand
AGACTCACGGCCACCCGGGGTGGGGAGGATGGGGATGTGTCCCCAGGGATGCTGGGCTGTGGGAAGGGGTATGGGTGAGTGGGCGTGGATCCAGCATCGGTCCAGGGAGCCATGGCCACTGGGGAGACGCAGCCCAGGGACCCTCTTTGCACTCCTGTGGTGGGGGAGCCAGGAGGAGAGGAAGCCGTGGCCAGCCCTGGAGTGATGGTGACTGACGTTCACTTGCCGGGAATCTGTTGGGGAATATTTTTATCCGCTGGGTGTGAGTGTGCTACACGTCAGAGCCATCTGCCACACAGTCATTTTTGGGAGAGCGAGGAAGTGGAGGCATGAAAATCTGTGAAAGTGAGTGCATTCCCATGTCCTTCAAAGCTGTGTGTCCCCAAGTCTCCTCCCTGTGCTGTCCAGGGACAGGGCTGGGACAACTTCTTGTCTTGCTGGGGGAGAGACAATCCCCTGCATTCCCCAAAACGGAGATAGTGCCAGTTCAGCCATGGGAGGCTGAGTGAAGCCCTCGCAGCAGCCTTGTTGCACGCCTGGTCCATTCCCCCTTGCCCTCTTAACATCTTTCCATCTTGCTTCAGTGTGCACCTTGCACCCTGCCGTGGCAGAGCCCAGCCGATGTCGGCCCCCCCGCAGAAAGCAACGAGGAGCTAACCCACCCCTTACCCCAGAGCCGAGCAGCTACGGCAGGAGGTTTCTCTTGGCTGGATGGGGTGAAGGAGCCCTAGGATAAAAATAAGTGGTAAAAATAAATGGAGACATCAGCCCACAGCAAAACACCGGATCTGCTTGCCCTAAAATATCAGGCCGTTGACATTCGAAACCCAGACTCAGAGTGTCGTCTTGCAACTAGCAGAATCCCCCCATCCTCATGACAGATGCCCTGGATTAAACACCCCCTGAATTTGTGGTATTTGGGGTTTTATCAAAGGAGATGTTTCCACTTGAGCCTCCCTCGTTCCAACCCGACCGCTCCGCCGCAGGAGAGCCAACACGCCTGGTTCGGGTTTACGATGAGCCGTCTCCTGCTGATGAGCTGGAGCTGGGAAGACACGCCTGTCCAGTTCCCTTTCAACACTTTCTAACCTCCTTGTGGCCTAAGCTTTCCTGCCGGAGTGTAGGATTTAATCACCCTTAATGACAGCCAGCCCAAGGATTGCGTTCAGCCAGGTTTTCCTAAAGGGCTACCTCTGAGTCTTTACCCAAGTACAAGCCCCTGGTAAAAGGAAATTCCCGGACAGATGACTGGAAACACTGCAGGGCTTTGGCAGACCTCTGGCCAGCACCAGAATTAAATCAAACCGAAAGCTTAAGCCCTTGTAGGACCCCACAGGATTTTTGGATGTAATCGATGCCACTGCTGGGCTTGGGGTTCCTCTCTGCTGCCAGGCTTTGTTGGTGCTAAAGGACTGCCCCGCTCCCACCAACCTGATGTTAAAACTGATCCAGTGAATCCCGTGCAGGTGGGAATTACTTGTCTTGATCTTTAGCATAAGCTGGTACATCACCGCCGTGGACTCGGTCGATACCAGTAAGATTTACGCTGATTTAACCACACCCCCATGCAGGGTTTGTGCCAATTCCTCTAGAGCAGATTCAAAGTGGTTTTAATTAAACCAACACAACTTTGTTGGGTGGATGAAGGCTCGGGCAGGGGCAGCACGGTCAGAGGTCTGTGCTGGAGAGGAGAGGTGGCACACCGGGGGAAGGTGGAGAGGAACAGCAGAGGAACCCTGTCTCCTCTGGTTTCTCCTTCCCTACCCTTCCTTCTCTCCAAAAAGCTGGCAGGGCTGCAGTTTTTCCACTGAAAGAGATGACGGAAATTTGAAATGCCACGTTGTGCAAGGCCTGTGGCATATGCTGGAAGAGGTTCCGCGCAGATGCGATGCGGGTGATGTCACCTTGTCTCCGTCTCCTGCGCCGGGGCCAGCGACGGCTGCACCAGCGGCAACCGGCTCTGCCCAGCCCGGGGTGCCTGTGTGGGTGACGGGGACACGTTGGGGCTCCCCCCCAATAACAGAGGAGGCTTGTGGCTGACTGTGAGCGGGCAGAGCCAAAACAGCTCCGAAAGCCCTGCAGGCAGCATGGGCTTGGCTGTGCGCAGGTAGGGGAGATGGGGATGCCAGCGCCAGCGTCGGGGACCATCCCCTGCCACTGCGGCAAGCCTGGAGGTTGGAAAAGAAATGCTGAGTCTGGGGGCAGAAATACTCATGGGGAGACAGGGGACTTTTGAGGGAGGTGGGTAGTCAGAAGTTTTCACCCTGAAAAAAAACCCTCAGTGTCTTTTTAAAAGTGAACCGCAAGTTCTCTTCTCTGCTTGTCTCCGTCTTTTTCTCCTGGGAAAGGGAGAGGAGTGGGGAAAGGGAATCGCTTGGGTGGTTTGGGGTGAGGGGGCTGGGAAGGTTCTGCCAGATGTGAAAAAATGCTGGGGAAGGCGAAAAACTCAGAGAAAAATTTCCTTTTTGAGAGAGGCTATTTTTCCATTCCTTAAAAAAAAGAAAAAGAGTTTTTCATGAAAAATTTCAGGCAGTCCCATTGTTTTGCTGCAGCCTTTGATTTAACTACTTGATCAAGTATTCGACAAAACCCTCCGTGTTTTTCAGGAGGTTTCTTAAATCCTGCCGAGGTATGGGATTATAAGAAACAACAAATGGCAAGCTGTCTCTAACCCCACAGACTTTCTCACTCTCGTTTTCTCTCTCACTTTGGAATAAAAAATGCACTGCTCCCTGCTGAGTTCTCTTTAAAATTCACATTGTCTCTTCAAATAAAGGCTGGGAGGGTGAGGTAGTGCTTTGAAAACCAGAACTCAGTCATACATTGCAGGGCCAGATCCTAGAGGATTATTCTCTCTCAGGACACTTTATAACTTCATGAGAACTTCTGGCCTGGCTTGTCTCACCAGCCTGGTGTGAGCGGCCCCAGTGAATGGCAGGGGGACTGAGATCCCTCCACCCCTTCCCATCAGGATGGCTGGATTTGTCTCTGGAGGCTTTTTAAACCACGATAAAGCAAACTCCGGCTTTGCCCCTCGGGATGGCGAGGCCCATTTCCCATGGTGCAGGCAGAGGATGCTCCCCGCATCCCTTTGGCAGGGGAAGCCCTGCCACAGCAGGAGCCTCTCCATCGTGGCTAGTCCATGGCTTTTGGTGTAATTCCTCGACGGCAGCAGCCTGCGCTGCCCCAAGGCGTGATGAGCTGCCGGCGTCACCGCTGGGAAGCTCGGAGCTGAAGGAGCGTCTTGTTCCCACGAGTAGTGCCTGGCAGGGCAGCGTGGCCGTGCTTTGCTGTTGGCGAGCTCTCGCCGGGTAAATGAATAGAGGGTCTTTTCCTCCCGGCCCGCCCAGCGTTTCGCTGACAAAAGCTTGAGAGCGAGGGGGTGAAGCTGGCAACTTCCTCCGCTGTTGTTTCTGTCCTTCCCCGATGCGGCGATGAGAGGAACGAGTATAATAAAGGGGCATATTGAAATGTAAACCGCTGCACGCTTTTTATTAAACGATGCTATCGCCGGGCCACTGCTGTGTCACGGGGCAAGCGACCCCGTGCCCAGACACAGCACGGGCACAGGCGCACGGACGCTGCAGCGGGACGGAGCTGCCGGCCCAGCACCCGCACCCAGGGGACACGGACACCGGGACCTCGCCGTGCCAGTCTGGGCGCAAGGTCTCCTCAGAGCAGAGCCTTTCAGTGACGTTACAGCCCTGTGAATGTATGACGGTGCCCCTCATGCTTGCAGTGCTGTTTCTGTGGTTGTCAGTGAAGAGAAGCAAGGAGCAATTGTTGCGCTGAAAGTGCTGGTTGAAGGGTTTAGCGGGGCTCGTTCACGTTTTGGTGTGTGTCTGTGTGCAGGGCTGGGGTTTGAAGGAGGAAAAGTGGCTGGAGCACCTTGGTGTCCCTGTTCCTGAGGCCTCTGTCCTGCCAAACTCTTGGAAACAGAAGGTCAGTGAAAAAACGGTCGGGTTTAATGTGTTTCACGCACAAACCTGTCACAGGGATGTCCCAATCCATCAGCTCAGCGAATCTATTAAAGCTGGCGCAGAGCTGAACCATCTCCAGCACCAGCTAAGGAGGAAGAGCCGGCCCAGCCTTGCCCAAACCCTAGCAGGGCATTCCTCTTCCCCCGCGGGGTGCGGCGGAGGCAGGA
>NW_010230176.1:0-45444 GCF_000690775.1 Eurypyga helias | reverse complement strand
AAAAGGCAGAAAGATACTTTTTAAGGAGGCGCAGTTCTTGGCCGGCACTTGGCAGGTACCTGGCGGAGCGTCTCCGGCGGCCAGCGTGGCGTCCAAACAAAACCAGGCGGTCTGGGGCTGGCGAGAGCGGCTCCTGAACTTGACTTCAGCCCGCAGCCGGGATTAAATATTCGTCTATCACGGGAGCTGTCACCGATTCATTTTTCTTTATGTCGAGCCACTTACGTAGCGGTGCCTTCGGATTACGCTGAGGGTGACAGGAACACCGAGGAAGGAAGCCAAGCTCATAGCCAGCATCGCCCTAGACGCAGCCTGTGGAAAGGCTGTATCGAGAGGTGACAGTGTATTATAGGTAGATGCCCACTAGCTGTCCTTACTGTCTGCGTATTGCATTGCTGTGGGTAATTAAGCCAGAGATGAAAAGTGAATTGCGGTGATTGCGTGTTGGTGAAATAATAGGGGAAGTAACCAACAGCCTGGCTCTCAGGGATGCGGTTTGGGAAGGGGAGAGGTAGGGAAACCCGCTGTAACGTTCCAGGATAAGTAAAAGAAAAACAGAGATAGGACGCCCTCTCAGACGTGGTTTATAGGTCAGTGCACTGTGAGCTGCTGTGTAGTGTAAGATAGCCTCACAAATGCAAGCACACGGTTTCCACAGCTTTTATTAAGAGTGAGACATTTTTTATAAAATGCATAAAAAGACAGTAAGTTGGTATTTTTAATTTTTTTTTTTTGTGGATGTTCCCTTCACCCCCAAAGGAGCTTTCTTGAATTTACCTTCTTACAGCTAATTTGAATGATTAGTTTAGATAAGCCTCTTAGAGTAGATGCATTTAAATGAAATCGGGGCACATGTCTTTTTGGCTCTGATACAAGATTCAAACTAATTTTTTTCTTCCTCTTTGGCTCAATTAAAAGTCTTCCTACAGCACTCCCGATATATTGTCCGAGCTTAGGGTTTCAGGCACGTGTGGTTGAGTGGGCACGGAGAAATAACTAATGTGCAGAAACATATCTGCTTCTCTGTCTCAATTAATAAGTCCCAGAGTTTTACACGTTATTAATATTCATAGTAATTGTGTTTTGACTATATATTGTCACATGCGAATGCACATACAAGCGTAAGGACAGACAAAATGAATATAGTAGTTTCTGCTGTTCTTAGGTTATGGATGAGGGCAGAGAGGATTCGAGCTAAAAATTGTCCGAACATTTTGGGAGTGCACAGACATCTGTTTGACCATCACTAGGTTTGCTTTCATTTTAAGGCAGAGCATGTTAAAGAATGCAGCAACTTAAAGCCAGCTGCAACCTTGGCTTTTTGCTTTTTCAGCAATAAAAATAACACTAATAATTACTAATAGTTAATAAGCTAGCAGATGCAATAAATATATCTGCTCATTTTGACGTATGTGTCAGTTTAATCATTCTGAATGAATCAGTGCATCCATAACGTGAAATCTCCTTCAACCTCTGATTAAAATGTAACGTTGACTAAAGGATTATAGAGCGGACTTAATTTTCCTGACTGTTTTAACAGTTGTCACAGCTGTTGGAAGAAGGAAAGGCAATTGAAACTCTCCAAAAAAACAGGGGGGGGGGGGGGGGGGGGGTGGGTGTGTGGCAGGGGAGGAGGAAGGGGACTAGTTTAGTAAATTTAAACATGATCTCTGAATGCCAAACATAGAAAACTGAGATTTGTAACTCCAAAGCTTCTGTGCACTGTGTACGTTTGCCCTTTGTGGCTCACGGTGTTTCATTAATTTGAACCCTCAGCAGCTTCCCTACTTTCTCCATTTAAAAATGTGCAACAGCGTTTAAACATGAGACAAATTCAGCTATTACAGTGTGCATAGATTTTCATCTTACAGTGCAACAGATAACGTACGCAGATGACGGAAAGTAAAGATGGTGTAGAACGGCTGTAACGTTTACAAAGTGGACACAGGCATCACACCACGTGAATCCTTCATTGCGGTGGTGGTCGGTACACACGTTTGGTATTTTCCTAACCATTCTCATGTTGCAGTGTGGGAATGGTCTGTGGAGTTACTGTGGGAGTCTGGGTTATGTTTGTGTACGGATGAAAGTGAGTGTGTGTGTGTATACTCATGCATCAGCACGTGAATATACGTATTTGTCTGTGCGAGGTGGTTATATGCTAAACGTAAGAGTTTATGTCAGTTTCGCTCTTCTTTGCAATATTTTGGCATAGCTTCTGATTCCCGAAGAGTTTGATTTAGTCATGCCTTTCATTGTCAAGGGAGAAAGGGGTGGACTGAGGCACGCTCCTTTGTGAAGTGGGAAGCAGCGTTTGATTCCACTCCACAGTTTCTCCGGGCTGTGGAGATGTTTAACCTCATGCATTCGCCCTGTTAGATAGCTATTTAAAGTTGTTATTAAGGAACCAAGCCCAAAGTTAACGTAAGAGTCGGAAGTCTCCAGGCCCCGGCACGCGCACCCGGTGGGCAAGGTGGCTCTGCCCGTGTTCTCCCCTTGGGCAGTGGGCAGGCCTCGGCCCCTTCTTCCTTCTCACCTTCCGGTCGTGGGTCTTTGCTTTTTCGGGTCTTGATAGACTGCTGGCAAGTTTTTAAATCCTGCCGAAAGTGTGAAGGGTTTGTGCCGAAATGCCCGCCTGACAGCTCTTCCTTTACTTGGGGCTTGCCCCTCTTTTAGTGATGGTTGCTCATTTTAATGTGTTTATGCTTGTGCTCTTTTATTTACTGAGCCTGGTGCGTTGCAGCGGTAATTAACCCGTGTTATTAGCAAAGCCCTTGTGGATATCCATTAATTCTCTTGAATGGCTGATCATTTTTTCTCTGCTTCCCAACCCTCCCCCCCCCATCCCAATTTTTTCCTAAGGCACGCTGTCCTTTTTCTAACGGTCCTTAAGCTTCAACATTCCCGACTAATTTCTTTTGAAACTGGGGCGGGTAGAAGGGCACCATCCCCATAGTTCCATAATAAAGAATAACTATTGTCTTAACAAACTGTTTTCAAAGATGCTAATGGGAAGCAAAACAACTGGGAGAATCTGTAGGGAACAATTTATTTAATTATTATTTTTCAAAACACATGCTTGATAAGAAAAGAGATAAGAATTTCCTTAGCTTTTTTTCTTTTCTATCTTTTTTTTTTTTTTGTAGCTGCATTAGCTGTTGTGAATATTTTAGCGTTCGTATTTTAATCAGATTTCAACTTAGTTAATAGCACTTTGGGCATTTAAAAAAATATTGAGCCAGCAGAAAAATACTTGTGCTTGCACTGCTGAGAAAAGATAAGGGCCGCCTCATTAGCCAACCCTACTTTTGCAATTAATTTCAAATACATGGTGCTATTCATCAAATACCGAAGGTAACTTGTCTATGATAATATTTAACAATACTTGAAGCCTGCGTTGCTTAGAGTAGCTAGAAAGTATGATATGTCTATTCTCCCAGATATGTCAGTCCATATGCTCTGCTGCTATTTCTGTATGTTACAGAGCAAAATTATGATACGGTATAAAAACATGAATTATTTATGAGTGACATGATTATTCATTTTACGGAATGTTTTTAAAGGACTGACCCTTGACCTGCAGGGTGTTTGCTTGCACCCCTGTGGAAGTAGGAATGAAAAAACCTGCTTATTTGAACCTTTGAAGGAAGCATCTCAAATAATTATTTTTTGCTTAGGATAAGTGACATGCATAGGATAAGTAGGAAAAAAATTACAGGAGGAACTCTTGCTCCCATTAAAGCTTAAAGTAGCCTCTGTCTGTAAGATAAGCTTTGCTATGAATTCTTCTTCATAGGAAATTCATGGAGGGAAGAAACAATAAAATGTTGATCTGTTACAAGTGCATATGAGCCTCACGCTACCAGGCTCTCTAGAGGAAATCTGTGATTATGCCGGGCCAGTTTGTTCAGTTTTTATCTCTTTTACATCCACTGGCCTTGTATTAAATTGTCATTGTCCTAAAGCACATGAGAGAGAAATGAATTGCATTTCTCGACATGCTTTGACAGTGAAATATTTAGCCTCTCTGTCTCCAATCATACTCATATGTATGTTTGATAGTGCAGAGATGACACCAACAGTCGCTGCAGCTTGACATTCCACTTATTACATGTTCTTTTCTATTTCGTGTATCTTCTTTTACTTCTAGGCTGGAGTTAGGTAATCATACGTGCATACAGTCATATCTGTAGAAGTATGGGTATGTGTGGTTTTGTGTTTTTATCTGTTTGCATGTTACTTGGAAATCCTCTGTCTGTGCACAGCTTGAAGTCAAATCCATACCTATCTATGCATGTGTATGTTCCGGGGATGCAGTGTATTTCTCATGCAGCGTGAGCAGTGTATGTCCGTCACCGTGTGTGCGCACACAGATATGTATACAGGAAGTATATGCAGGGCTATATAACTTCCCTCTATGCAGCTGCTTGTCAAAAACCTGCTGCTTTCATGTGTTTATTTTTTCTTACCCATGAGAAGAGAGCTGGCCAGCAATGTCGGTAAAATATTTGCACCTGCTTTTATATCGGATTCTCCATGTGATCTAGCATTTTCTGTACTTGTACTCACAGTTTTGCTTTTAAAAGATGCTGTGTTTTTTAACAAAAATTTCCTCTTCCAAGCGATTTCCACGACTGACATGTATTCGTATTCCTGCAAGTTTTGGCTCTCAACCAGAGCGCTGTGTTTTTTTAAGCTACATGTGTCCTTGGACACACAGTTATGTTTACACTTAAAGAATATAATTATTTTTAGGGGGGGAAGCCTCCTACATATGGTTGTTAATATAAATCATGATGTCCTCAGACAAAAATATAAAATACACATTCCATTTTAATGGTCTTTAGTCCTCACCAAAAGGTAACCTTTTTTGTTAAGATTTGCTTGTCCAGAAGGAAAAAATACTGTGAAGCACTAAAGAAAAATATTGAACTGAAATATATGCTGCTATTTCAGATAGTATTGCTTCATTGTTATTTTTAAAGGATTTTGTTTTGCCTTTTCAGTAGCACTTTGGAGAGTAACTTCGATAGATGTGGCAGAACATTGCCTTTTGCCATGTATGCCTTGTGAAACAATTTATGTATTTACTATGTTACAGAAGCTCTAAATCTCTTGGGTTTGTTTACATAATGCTTGTAATGTTTTTCAGTTAATTTGTGTTTCCTTCAGACAAAGAAGGGCTTTTCTCTTTGCTATTCCTTAATATAGCAGGTTGCTTTAAAGGGAATCTTGTCTAATTTCTAATTATCTTCTTCTTTTAAGGAGCATAGCTTTTTAATCAGAGCATCTTTTCCCACCACTTCTAAATGTGAAATAAATTTTATGGTTTTGCTTCGGCTTCCTAGACTTGCTAGGGAAAATCTCTATCAACATCCTAATGAAAGTTAGAGCGATATAGGTACTTTCAAGGAGTACAAGACAAGCATATGCTGTATTTTTTACTGCTGAATGTCCAGTTCCTACCGTGGGTCACCATTCTGAATTTGTATGAAATCTAGCTGGAATTTTCTGATTTAGATAAAAATAATTTACAAGACAAAACAAAAAATTCTATTAGAAATACAAATCTCCTTCTCCTATTTTTCATGAGACTAATCCAGAATATTAAATATTAAATTGAAGAAGGCTCTCCATGTAATGCAGAAAGTTAGGATATCGGGGTGTATGGAATACAGGTTCCTTTTTCTTGGTCTAATCAAGCCATTCATAATATCCTTGTACAGAATTGTGCACATTTATTTATATGATAACTGACTGAAATATGATGAGTTACCTCTATGCATGTGAGAATAGGCTAAATATATCGTTTTATCATATACTGAAAATTATACTCCCTTTCCCTGAGTAAAACCTCTGCAGATTTCAGTTGCAGTCTTTTGTGGGAGGGCAAATTCTCTCCAAGGGTTGTGTTCTGAAACCAAACTTTATCTTAAAGTGATTTAAGAGTTTTTTTTAAGTTATTACTCTGTAGGTTAGCATGGATGTCTCTTACTCCTCTACATCTTTTTGTGTTGCTGTATGTGAAAAAAACCTGCACATCTCCTTTTCATCATTTTGATTGGAACTACATACCATATGTAATGTGTTTTGGCAGCACTTACCTAGCCAAAGAAAACAAATTAATATTAGCCATGCTGAGGGGTGTCAGAAGTATCACAGATGTGTCGGTAGGTTAGCATGGATGTCTCTTACTCCTCTACATCTTTTTGTGTTGCTGTATGTGAAAAAAACCTGCACATCTCCTTTTCATCATTTTGATTGGAACTACATACCATATGTAATGTGTTTTGGCAGCACTTACCTAGCCAAAGAAAACAAATTAATATTAGCCATGCTGAGGGGTGTCAGAAGTATCACAGATGTGTCGATTTAGCTTTGCTCCATCCTCTTTCCTTTTTTTTTTCAAGCTGTCGCAAAATGTAGTGTTGGCTACAGTGAGATTCTAATAGGTGTGATCAGAGATTGATGGCTTTGGCAAGTTAGAATGAGAAGATGATGTGGAGCTGCTGTTGCTCGTTTCAAGCCTCAGAACAAACCCAAACAAACAAAAGAAAAAAAAGGGAGAAAGTAATAATAATAAGTAAAAATATAATTTAAATACATAAACCAGCTCCCCCGCCCTCCCCAAGCCGGCTAGATACTAACCCATTTAAAGTCCTGCAGATGTAGAGATATTGACCAGTATGATGAAAAGGTCTATCTAAAATGTAGTGCTAACTTGCTCCTGAGCGTTTCTGAAATTCCTTCCCATATAAAGGTGCCAGGATGGGTGGGGGGAGGAGGAGGTGGCTTGTTTTATTCAGTCCATCCTTATCCATCGTACTGCTCTTTTCCCCTTTCTCCCTATTTCTGGGTTTGTTTCCAGAGCTGTTTTTGGAAGAAAGACTTTTTTTAATCTCACAGATTAATATTTTTAAGGAGATACAAGACAGGAAAATCTAATAAAGAACAATAGTTAACAAAAAGATGAAATCATACTCCTTTATGTACTCTTAGCTGTGCTCTTGGTATAGCCAGTTACTGGCAGGTTGTATAATTCTCCATATGTTGAAAATGCAACAGAGGGAACGGATCAAGCGATTTTCTCTGTATTTTTTATTTACTTTTATTTTTTTTTTTTTTTCCTGTCTTCGAATTGGCTGCAGGATTTGGTTCCTGTCTTTTTGGAGGACGAACGCTGGGGTCCTTTTATGGTTAAGTTGGTATTGTCTTGCGTAGATGGACTGTGATATGCTCGGTTGACAAGTATTAATGCTAAAATAGTTTTTAGAGGAATTAATTTCAGAAAGTCTGTGAGGGTTTCTTTAGCATAATTATTTTACCTTTTTTTTTTTTTTAAAGGAGAAAAAACGTCTAGTAATAGAAAAGCAAAACCTCATCTGTCATCTTAAAACAGACGGATTTAGAGTGGGTTTCTGAAAGCAAATGCACATGGATTGTTAGGAAAAATATCTTTGGAGAATAGTAAAATTCTTGCAGAAAAAGGTGGATTTTTTTTTTTTTTTCACCGTGGTAATTTAATGTTCCATGAATGCAAGATTACCTCTACTAAATCATATTCACTTTTCCAGCAGTGAAAGAATTCTCTGGCAGCGTCCTCCTAGCAGCCGTTAACGTAGTGGGACAGATCAGATGTTTTGAAGTGGCATGAAATGCCATGTCTGTAACCAACTGTTCCCCTGAGCGTGAAAGGGGTGAGAATCGGATTCCCAGTAACCCAGCGAAGCTCCCGGGCACGCCGTCGGTCTTCTCGCAGGAGCTGACTGGGCCCAGTTGGCGCTGGGTGGTATTTGCAGAGCTGAGCGGCCACTGTCGGTGGCCGACATTAGTATGAATGACACCTGTCCCATCCATCACAGGCCGCCGTGTCACAGATGGAGAAACAACAATCGGCTGAATTACCCGGCCCAGCACACTTGGCTTAATTCAGCTCATTGTTCTCCTACAAATCTAGAGGATGGCTGGTTCTGTGCCGGGAGTCCAGACGGAAGCGGGAGATGGGCTCAGGTGGTGGCACGTGCCTGCCCTTCGCTGCTCCATCAGAGGTGTTCGGCGAACGGCTGTCGGTGGGAGGGAGCGCCCCATGCCGGGGCTGAAGCTCCAGCTTCTGAAGGCAGCTGTAATTAATCAAGAGCTGAAACTCGGGATTTCTCCCGGCGTTCCAGAACTTTTCATTTAGCCAGCCGAGAGCACCCAGCGCATGGCCGGGTTAACGTTTAACTCCGCAAATACGACGTTGTAGCTGGCATCCTGGGAAGAGCGGAGGGAGATTCTGGGCGTTCCTGTGGCTGTGCAGGAAGCAGAATTGTGGAAGCCGTGGCCCTTCTGAAGCAGTGGATCTTTTATTATTCCTGAGTAATTAGCACTGGAAATAGAGCATCCGAGACACTGAATAAAAAGAGGATTTGCTGAAAGGCTTATTTGGGGGGTTGGGGTGGGGAGTCTTGTTTTTTTGGTTTTGTGGTGGGTCTTTTATTGCCAAGCGAAGGTTGGATCATGAGAAATCATGGTCTTATTCCGGACAAAAACAGTAAAAGCATTTAAATGCCTTCAGATACTGTAACTGTCTGTCTTTCTCTCGCCCTCTGCAAATCAGAGACAGTTCCTAGAGGACAAGAGAATAAAATAAACCAAAAAAGCAAATAGAAATTATTTGCCTGCTCTCGAGTCCTGTGTCAGGTATGTTTTGAACCCATTTGAATCCTGCTTCGATGCTCCTTTCCAAACAGCACCAAGTAAATACCTGACACAGGAAGGGCTCATTCTTACTGCACTATTTTTTTTTTTCTCCCCACATCCCTTTTTGTATTAAGTGCTGTAGGGTGGCTTTATTTTTGTCCTAAGCTGATTCACTGCTGGTGGAGCTGTTAGGACTCATGTCAAGCAGAATACCTGTAGCATGCTGGAAACGGGCTGCGGTACATTGAAGACCCAGCTTATGTTCGACTGTGTGTAAATACAGTTAGTTAGTTGGGTTTATCTGATAGCCTGGCAGAAAGGGAGAGGAGCAGTACAAACTGTTTTCAGTAACTGTGCTGTTCATACACCTGATAAGATTGAGAGTGCTTTCGAACTACTGATAGGCTTTGAATAAGAAAAGAATAATCACATCCACTGGCACCGGCTTATCGGGAATGAAGTAAAATGCCAGCACTTTTGCATTAGCAAAAGTAAATGTTTTAGACACTTTGGGCCTTTTTTCCATTTAAATTAAATAGCAGGGTGCTTTTGAGTGTGCTGTAATGAATGGAAGGATTTATTACCTTGACAAAATTACAGGTGAATATGTTGAGAGAGGAGTCCTCGGCAACAATAACAGCTCTTCTGATAAGTGGCTACATCTATTCATGCTTTTGGTACAGAAATTCAGTAATTTTATCCTCCCTTGCTCTGTGAAGTGCAGTGGCTAACTCGCAATGTGCAGTTCTTCACAGTGTAACATACTTGTGCATTTTTTAATATACTGGCAACACATTTGAAATTCAGCCTGTAACACAGCTGTTCATAAAATAATGCTTGATCATTTACTAGTGTGTCCTCTGCCTCCAGTTGCTGTGTATTTACGTGTTCGGAAAAGAATATGTCTCGGAGTCTTTGCTGGGAAGGCAAGGTATGATTCATCATTAACCTACCCCAGCAGGCATGAAGCAGGCTCGGGTGCACTGTAATCTTCTCCAACGTCACAGATTTTTATTTCTGTGCCGTTTAAAAAAAAAAAAATTATTTCTAGGTTCTTTTTCTTTCACATGCCTACAATTAATTTTGGGATATTCAAATTTGATGAATGGTAGTGCGAGAATAGATTTGATTGATTTTGGATTTATTATTGATCACTGTCAATGAGATCACTGTGACACTCTGAAATCAATGGTGTGTGATTAAACCAAGGCACCGATGTTCTATACATTAGGCAGCAGTTGGGAATTTAGGAACTGAATGTTCACAGGCTATAAATTGAGAAAATGTTCAGATTTAAATAGCCCTTTGTTTGGCATTTACTCACCAAAATGTTTCTTGGGAAAGTTAGTTTTCCCAAGTGCAGGCTTTCAGTAAAAGAAAGGTCATTGATTTAAGGTTTATTAAATTTTAGCTAAAAACAACTGGCTCCATTTGGGTGTAAAATAATTTAAGTACTTACTGCAGGCAACCTTCATGCTTTAGAGCTGTTGCTCAAAGGTTCCATTCTTCTATGAAGATGTCAACTGTAAATATAAAAATGCATCACTGAAAATGTAATGGTTTAAAGATTCAAGCTGAAATAAAAATTCCTGCCTGGGGAAAGCACTATAATCAAAATAAAGTAGTCCTAACTTTTTTTTTTTTCCCTGTGCAGGCCATACTTGAAAAGAGTGCTTGAAGGCAGCAGGTAGCGAGGTTGGTAGGGAATGCCAATTTCTATTTATTTATTTATTTTCCCTCCCCCACAGATGATGATATTTGGAATCAGAAATACATGTCAGCCACTAATACTAGACAATACATAAGCTGCTGCTGCTTCTGAAATGCGGTATCCTGGCATTTAAGTCAACTTTATAATCTGGCAAAAGCCCCACCTGGCAATATTAAAATACAGCTTCCGAAGCACACTTATATCTGAAAGCATTTTATGTCTTTTTATATCTTTTCAGCATATATTAAATTTCTTAGGAGCAGTGGCCTGGATGTACAATTTGATGGATGACTGGGGTGGGATTTTTTTTTTTCCCCCCCCTCCCTTTATTTCCACACACCCTCTCCCCCCTCCCCCCAATATTTTAAAATTTGCGATACTTACACATTAGGTAATAGGGGAGCAGAAATACTGCAGATGCAGCTGCTTCACAAAATTATGGTGCGTTTTTTTGTACCGTTGTTAGGTAAGTTAGCAGAGATTTTCCAAGGTACGAAGGACAGCCTGCTGCCAGGCTCCTGCATCTATCTTAAGAAATCTTTCGCTTTTACTCGCCGTGGCTTGATTCAAAACTAAATGGAAAGAAATGCCATTCATTTTAGTAGATTTTGGATCAGTCTCTATAATTGATTTTAAAAATGAATGATTTGGTACTGTTTTAAAAGAAATCAATGAAGAAATGGAGCCTGTGTCCAAGGATTCACTGCCAGGATGTGACTTTTGCACCAGTATAGAGTTGCCTAAACGAGTGTGACCAGGAAATACTAAGATTACTCCATAATATTTTCTGTGTGAGCTTAAAAGCAGTGTTGGCATTATGCCAGTATCTTTAGTCTTGTGTTGACTAAAGAGGAGGTAGAAATCCTTCAGATGGAGGTAGTACGACAAAGTGAGACTGACCCCTCATTTTTTCCTTGTTTTTACATCTGAATTGCAAGAGAGGTTGAAATGCTGAATTTACATGAAGACTGATTGATCTTGATTTGTTTCTGCTGATGAATTTTGGATTAAAAGCTATAACGTGGAATGTATGTATATATCTGTGATGCATATCATCTTCCTCTATAGGCAGAAATACCTTGGCATTCCTATGCAGAATGACAAAGTGGGAAAGGATGGTCATGGTCATTCGGCACATCTTTTCCCATGAGATGCAAAATAAATTTTAATAGATGGACCGTTGCCTTGACTGGCCTCCAATCAACATTTTATTTATGAAAGGTTCATATAGTGTGTAAGAGATATAGGAAATTGGCTCTTGGACAGAAAGCATTTTTCTACTTTCCCTTTTGTAGACAGAAATAGGCCAAGATGGCATAACAGGATAAAGGAGATGGAGAGATTTCGCTCTCCAAATATTCTGATGCTTCTTGATGTCGTTCTTGTCATATAGAGAGTACCTTAAAGTGAGTGTGAAAGTAGTATGCCCTCCAAAAGCCTGGTGCAAAACTTGAGAGAACAGTGCCTACATTTGAGTTCTGAGTCTGTAAAGATGCATGTGAATTCTATCCCTGATCTCCGTGCACAATTTGCATCGATGTGTTTGCCAAACAAAGGGTTTCTATTGTAATTGCTTTTCATTTCCTTGCTTTTCTTATTCTCTCTGGATATGAGCAGTATGTAATTCCAGACCCCATTCCTTTAATCACGCATCACCTTTTTTGACTCTGGCAAAGCATTCGATCAGTGAAGCCATAGGTGTGTTTTACCGCTGGGATCAATGGGAGGATGATCTGACTTCAGGGACTTTAAAAAAAAATAAATAGTTTAAATATGTAGATCAGCATCATGATTAAAAAAAAAGCTGGTTTCTAGAACAGTAACATTTGAATTTCATACAAAAATATGTTAAAGGAAGTTTCTTGGAAAATCTGCAAAAGCTTGTTTCTTAAAGGTTTCGTAAAGGTTCACGAGAGGATGCTTTATCAACATTCAGTACTTCTGTTAGAGCAAAGCCTGTCATTTTCTTGGGCACAAAGGAGAAGGTGAGTTACACAGCATATATTTATAGAGATTGTGTCCACGACATTTGTCTGCAAGAGTTGCTATCTGGCGAAGAACTCCCAGAAAAGCTAGGCATGAGGACTAAATATAGGCATGTGCACTTAAACCCCAATGTTAAATGTTGAACAGTCGGGAGTAGCCGAGTAAGGAGAAGGAGGTATGCATGTCACTTCTTCCCTTTCACAGTTCTCGCAGAGTGGTTGAGGTTTTGTTTCCACTTTAGTGATTATTTTTTTTTGTTGAAGCTGGTGAGGATTGTCTGGGAGCAGCACAAACCACAACCCATCAGCAGGCTGCTAGTCAGCAGCAGGTGTGAACAACATAAAACAGGATTAACACGGAACCAGAGTGTGCACTAAAAACAGAACCCCTGCCTTGGTTTTACAAGGGCAGTTGAGATAGAAGCGCTCTTGTCGTGTTTACTAAACAGTGTTCACTGGACTATATAAATGGCTCTGCTCAGCTGCACAGAAATACGTGCAGGAATCATTATGTATTTAACATTTTTCAAGACACTTTTTCCTCCTTTAAGCATGGACTTCTGTCTGTGTTAAGCCAGAGGCAAACGTCAAGGTGTTCAAAGTTAGTGCTTTAGTTTTTGCGGCAGGGGGAAGGGAGGATGGAACATCAGCATTCCGCGTTTAATTTTTTCAGTCGTTGACATAGAGGAGCAGGTAGATTGTATTATTGTCTTTTTGAAATTACACCTTTACGATTTACGGTTTAATGTCCATTTATTTTTTCTGTACACGTTTCTTTTTAAAAGGCAGCTTTTCCATTCCTTTGCGTTTGCATGTTTGGGAGCTTTTAAAGCCATGTATTTATTGTATCTATTACATTTAGCATGAAAATCCGCCCTCACTCATGCTCTGTATTAAAAGTAAGAGGGATGCATTTGCAGTAGAAGCAGAATTTACTTGTTGTTATATGTTAGGATTGTTTATAAGCGACTCCCCTTTCCCTGCATTTATCTGTGTATTACCTGACCAGAGAAATTTTCATGTTTTAGGTAAGGATGTGTTTAAGGTGACATAATTTTTCATAAATATTGTGGGTAATCCTACTAACATGAGTGTTTGTTTTGGTCCTGTCTGTGTGTTGTGTCTCCCCCTGCCTCTTTCCCGTTATTCCTGGATCAGACTTTGAAAAGAGGTTTGTATCTATTAGGCTGCATTTCCACAATATATGGAGATTGATTTGGAGAAGAAACAAGCAAAACCCCCAAACAAAATAAGAAAACAAACACCCAACCTCGCCAAAAAAACCCAAAAAAAACCCAACCCAAACCAAT
This sequence comes from Eurypyga helias, assembly GCF_000690775.1. Classification (NCBI taxonomy): domain Eukaryota; kingdom Metazoa; phylum Chordata; class Aves; order Eurypygiformes; family Eurypygidae; genus Eurypyga; species Eurypyga helias. The sequence continues at coordinate 31,756 of NW_010230176.1, read as the reverse complement.
GAAAACCACACAAAACCAACCAACCAAACCCCCAAAATTCCAACACACAAAAGTTACGACTAATTTTTCCTGTAGTGGTTAGAATTTCCACAAGTCCTACAACCTCAGCCCTAGGAAAACTCATCAGATCTGTTTGCAGAGCTCTAATGAAAATTTGAGCCTTTTGAAAATCAGCTTCATGGTATTTATATCAAGTCCAGTTTAAGTATAATTATGTTTTCTTTCCCACGAGGCTGTCAGGGGACTAGGATTGACACTTACTTTCCTCATAGAACAGAATGAAGTTTTTTATCATTCGGTATTCTCTCATCAGCTGTAACTCCTGAAACGGCTTTATGAACAATAGCTGCTTTTCTAGGGTCCAGATCCTGTCTTCACAGACACCTGTGCAACTCCTATTCTGTCAAGATGTCCCTATATACCTCCTTGGAGGTAGAGGTTTGATTTTTGAGGGGATCTCAGGCTTCAGGTGATGAGGGCTTTGCATGTGGTGTCCACAGAGCAATGGCAAGCGCTACAGAGCAGGAAGATTGCATTCAAAGTTTAAATTTGAAGTTAAAGAGAATTGAATAGTTTGGTTTGAGAGCAAAAAATAGTCAAGAATTAATGTATTTTCTAAATTACCTTGAATAGTCACATGACTATATTAATTAGTGGGTTTAATAAACCCATTAAAGACAATTACTTAAAAATAATACCTGAAACTGTGAAAATATGTCCAAACCAGAAAGAACTCTGTATCAATCTTGTGGCCTTACACAAGGCCTTATGTCACTCTTTCTTGCCCTATATTTTCCCCACATACAGTTAAACACACAAATGGTTTCAATGACAGAATACACTTTTTGAATGCAAGTTTGGTTCTATGATTGCTGCTCCAGCAGCGTGTGTATTCCTGTTGTGGCAACCTGGCCATAGCTCAGAGGTTTATTTTTAATGAGGGTGTTCCTGCATGTTCAGAGTTCTGTTCATATATTGTTGTTGAGAAAACAGCTTATATCATCATAGTGAAATCATGACTTGCCTGATAACACTTGTAAACTGACTGTAAAGTGTGCTGCTTTTACTGCCTCTGTGATGTTGTAAACTAGTTACTCTAACTTGAAATGCTTTTCTGTAGCTGTTATTGCTCAGTTCACCATTTCTAGAAGTTACTCGTACCAAAATCTTTTGCGTAATTTTGTTGGTTTGCATGTGTGATCCCTTCATCTTTTTTTCCCCCTCCCCCCCTCCGAGAAGGTGGTATTATAAAACCTTAAAGTTCAGTATTTTAATTTAGGACACATAAGCAAACAGGAGTTGTGCTGCTTATCCAAAGTTTATCTGAGTGCTTAACCTCTTTGGCCTCAAAATCAGCCTGGGCATCCTATGAAAGTAGTCTGTCTCTTGCGATTTTCTGTAATTCCTGGCTTCTGCCAGGTCAGAAATAAACAAGAATAAACTTTTTGCAAATACTGCTGTGTATTCTCCCTGGGCCAGCTGAAACTAGATGCTAAATTATTATGTTTATTATTACTAGAGTCCCGACTGAGTGTGTGTTTAAATCTCCAAAGAGATAAGTTCCAGTTTGTTTCAGGCTTTAGTTGCCAGTTTGGACCAGTGCTTGTTTATGCACACAGGTTTATTTACAGTCAGTTCCTTTTTCCAGTTATACCAGTATGCTCAGAGGGAGCAGAATCTAGCACAGAACATGTCTTGGCTTACACTTTTTCTTTTACCTTCAACATCATGTAATTGCTTATTCTGATTAAAAAAAAAAAAAAAAAGACGTTTTGACTCAGTAGTTGAGTGTAATTGGAAATCAATTCCATATGGTTTACCCTGTTATTATTCAGTATTTCTGTTATGGTAGTATATAGAGATGTCTGTCATGCTGCTGCGGTGTACAGCGTGTAAATATATAGGTAGTTCCTATTCAAGAGCTTTCATTACTACAAATACAAGCAGTTCATGAAAGCCGCAGGAAAACAGCGTTTTTTAAAATGGCAAGTCGAACCATACTCTGTATGTGTGCATATATAGTTGTGTAAAATTTTCGGTGTGGTTTTGTCTTTTTATTTTAAAGTAAAAGTATTAAGATCAGGCTAACAGGGAAGTATGGGTTGTTTTATTGTAGATCAGGGGAATTCTACCCAGTATTTGAGGGAGAGGTGGGTGGTTACCTCTGTGTCAGGTCAGAGAAGATGCATTTAATGAAGAGGAGGTAGAGTGAAAAGCCCTGTGAAAGGGAGACAGGCAGACTGGGGAGCAACAGTGGCTGCTATCATTGACACAGCACAAGGGTGGGAGAAGAGTTCGGAGAGACAAATCTGGATGGAGTAGGATTGCATAGAGCATCTAATGGACACCTTACGTTTAATACCTTTTTTCAATATGATTCTTAAAAATTGTTCCGGAAATGGTGATTTCAGTTAATACAGCAAATCAGTCGCCTGCTGATTTGAAGAGTATGAACTTAATTACTTTTGCTCATTTGGACAGTAGTACGTTTTGTATGGAGAGAGTAACTTCTGTGGTACAGTGATACTGGTGCCAGTCAAACTGCCAGTTGCATCACCAGAGTTCTTGGTTAAAACACCTATTACAGTTTTTTCTTACTGCCATCTTAACCGTGTTTGGCCCAGCTTCCAGCGAGGAAACCAATGTATTAAAATGTTAATTTTTGCAGTCAAAGAAAGACTTAACTGTCTCAGCTTTTGTTTGCTCCTTCCCTAGAAGTAACCAAATCTCTTGCGGTAAACTACTAGTTTTACATATCTCCTGGAACTGGGAAGCAGGAGAAATTCTGTCAGGGAATGTAGTACAGAGATGGAAACTGAGGCTTTTCACTGTCTGTATAAGAGCTGTTAAGACTTCATCTAAAAAGTCTTAGGTGTTAGTCTGCCACACTGCTGACCCTGTAGCAGAAGATACGTAGATGAATATACAAAAAATTAGAGCAGTTACATGTGAAAGGGTAGAGATCTTCGAAGCCAAATCAAAATTTTTGTGAGTGGTACTTGGGGGCTCGGCTGGAGAGCAGAGACGGACTTTTCCCCTTCAAGGGAAGAGGGGAAACGCTTCTTGCGCACGCTAAGTAAATTGCATTTTGGTTTAAAAGGCAAATAAGCGCCTGGAAATGTATGTAACTAATTTGTATAGTGTGGTACGCGAAGGTTTTTTCCCCTCTGCTGCTGCTGTACCTGGGAGGGAAAGGCTGAGGCAGGCAGCGTCAGGCAGGGCGGGCCGCCATCTGTCCCACCTGCTGCATGCCTGTGTCCATCTGCTTACCCCAACAGCTCATCACGGGCTTCCCGGGAACGGCCTTCGGCCTGGAAAGGAGGCAGTGTGAATTATTTAGGTAGCTGGTGTAAATAAAGAGAGGGGGAGAGGAGCAAAGGAGGGGGGTTGTGAGAGGGAGAAAGCGCTCTCTTCCTTGTAGATGCTTTGGAATGTGTTAATGCATGAGAGCGTTTGATTTGCATATAGATTTAGATGTATAGATCATTGGGAAGATTACAAGCCAATGAGTTTTATCTAGATTTAGATAGCTCTCAGCCTGGTTTGCACATAAAATATAGCCAGTTTCAGGAGGAGAATCTTTGGGGACTTTAAACCTAAGTGAAACTGATGAAATGTAATGCTTTTAGGTATTAATTTAGCAGAAATAAAATATTTCCTTTAAGGGCTTCCTGTGCCCTTTGTTAACCAAGAATTTATAACTGCTTTGCATAGTCGGTGCTTTATACACACTGTGTGGTTTTCACTCGGTTAGAGTTAGTTACATTTGTAGTCATCTGTGCTTTATTTCTAAGAGGAAAAGCAGTTGACAAATGCTTTTCCTTTTCCTTTTCCTCTCATGTTTATCAGGTGGAGATTAAATCCAGCCATCAAACAAATAATTTTCCAGCTGTCAGGGTATATATTGTTACACAGACAAATATATATAAGCTCTTCTGCCTACATAAACGTTGGTAGAACATGGAAATCTTTTTTAGATATTTTTAATGGGGTTGAGCAAACAGAATTTCATATTGTTACAGCGGCCTGTGAAAATAAATCTCTTTATTTTTAGAGCTGTTTGCTTCACTTTCAAAATGATCACCAGAAGGTTTAGACTACAGTGGATTATTATTAATTGTTAAAATTGAATTATTTTTAGAAGAGATAAAAACAGTGCTAGATTTGAGCATAAGAAGTCAATTTGAATCATTCTAAACATTTTAATAGTGGTGTTGTCTTTTTTTTTTTCTAAGTGCATGAAACAATGCTGTGCTTAAAAAAAAGCAAAAAGACTGGCTTCATATTTTGATACATTTCCTGATGTCAGACTCCTCTTGCTTTCAAATTCTAAATGTCAGACTTGCCAGGGCCAAAGAATAAAACCAGGATCATCTTAAGAGGAATCCTTGAAATTGTGGGAGGGTTTTTTGTCTTTGTTTTGCCTGGTTTTAGATCTGCAGAAGAAAGGGACACAGCATCTTGAAATCCCAACAGCCTGGCTACTTCTCTAAGATTTGCATGAAATTCAGCTGCAGCCTTCAAAGGGATTTGAGTGGATTGGATTCTTTAAGGTTAGTCCATGTCAAACCTATTAAGTTCAATTCACATGCAAAACCCTCTTTACGATTTTTTTTTTTTTTTTTTTTAAAGCCACTAAGGCTCTAGCTACTATTAAGGCGACATCCGCGTACTTGCAGTAGAAGGTCCATGGTAATGGATCACCCTACTGGCACGTGTAACTAACCAATAATCCACTTTGTAATCTTTCAAATTAAAGGGTTCTGTGTCCTGTATCTTCCTCAGGTTGAAGAGGTTTTGTTTGCAAAAGTTGAGATCCTGGTGACTATAATAAAATACCTGGGTCAGTGTGAATATCCATCTTCCATCTAAAATGTGATCCATGAAGTTACATGATCCTCCCAGTAAATGAAGATTAATCTAACTTTTGAAAGTAACTTAAACTCTGTATTTCTTAACTTACCAGGCCCTTGAGTTCTCATTCTTCCTGTAGATTGACTCCACTGTTAAATTATTTTAGGAGTACGGAGTGTTCAGTGGTGAATAAGGATACAATTGCAGGGGGAAAAAAAAAAAAGATGAAAATGTTTTATGGTGTATAAAAGGATTAGTGGCTACTTCAGAACGACAAGGACATGACTTTTGAAGAGAGTTTCATTTTTAAATTAAAAGCCAATTGAAGGAATTCTATGCATCTCAGACATTTAGGCCATAGCATCTAAATGCCATGTGCAGAATTTTTGAAGTCCGCCAGCAGGCTGTGAAAGGAGTACCAAATGAAGACACTTTGCCTCAATTAAATATTGTCAGATTAAATGGATGTTAGTAGAAATTTGGGTTAAATAAGGTACACCCAATGTTCTCTGAGGTTGCTTCTCATCCTGGAGCTGTCTGCCCAGCGTGAGGTCTGCAAGATTTGCCCTTCATTTTGTAAATGTCTGTGTTCTTATGCTTTGGTTTGACCACTGTGTAAGTTTTTATAAATTGCTGGCCAGATCCTGTGACCAGGTGAGCTGAATCCTGAGAGCAACTGTGTGTTCACTGCATGGAATCAAATTCACCTGCTTCCACAGAGGCTGCACTGAGACATGCATCTTCTGTCTCCAGCAGAATGCTGGATTCAAAGTTGTATTCTGATGTCACTCAAACTGACTGAATTTTGCTCAGTTTTGGAGATGTAAATGAGGAGAAAGCAGTATCTTCTCCCTGTACTTTTTCTCATCAGGTTTGAACTTCACACTGCGTGCTCCAGAAAAGCACTGCTTCCAGTTATGTTTAGATCAAAACTGGTTGATTTGTGTCTGCTGGTTGAGAACATAGTATTTTCCATTCACTTAAGGTTGCAGCTGCTCCAAGTCTTTTAACAATAGACATTAAATAGAACAGGAAGAAATACTAATTTCCATTGTTTACATTTGAAGGAAAGAAGCAAACAGCCCATGGCACATACGTCATGTTTAGAATGTCCTTGTTTTCTAGTGAAAGGTGAAGAAACTGCTCCTTGAATGAAACACTTATTTGTGGGACATGATCCTGCAAAGCTTGCATACATAAGTCACTTGATACAGGTAGTAGGTTCCCTACCTAAGTATTGGGAGGAAGGGGTCAATAGAACCTTTCCATTTGGCCTGGTTCACTTGCATCTTGCACAATTAATATTTAGATGTTCCCAATATAGAAAAGAATGAGATTAAGGAGTACTGTAATTCACTGTCTTATGTTTGGCTGTTGGTTTTTTTTTTTTCCTTTTAAATTTTCAGCATCCGTTTAAAGGTCTGAAGTTGCTATGACCTGTACTCAGAATTCTTTGTTGTGTTTTATGACCTCTGAGAGTAATTTTTGAAAAAAGTACCTAAACCAGAGATGTTTTAGCAGGTAAAAGATACACGTAGCATATGGAGTATTGTATTTAAATTCATAATTGTTCATCTAAACATTCTTTATTGATAACACTTAAGCCATTCAGGGTTGTGCAGGGCTTGCAGCTTTTAATACTGTGATGCCTTGTAGTATTAATATGCCTATTTACAGCATTATTAATTATATGGGCTAAGTAGCAAATACTAGCAGTTATGTTGCTATTTGATAGCATTCCATAAAGCACGCTGTTTTCCTGCTTGTAAGTTAGTGAATTGTGTTGTTCTATGCATTTTTTCGTGTGCCGGTGTTTGGGGAGGTAAAGTTAGTATTGTGCTGAAGGAGTAAAGAGGATGAAAAGGCTGTCTAGATGTGTGAATTCTCTTTTCCTTGGCACCCACAACTTTGTTGTTGAGGATAGTGTAAATATGTCATTGAAGAGTATAGCCATGTTGTAAGAATTATGTATCTTTGTTTTCTGACAGGGCGGTTCTTCTGGCAAAAGGGTGATTTGCCGTCATATTTCTTTAGGGTGCTGGAATAAACACGGAATGCCTGTATTGATAATACTCGCTACAGGTGAAAACAAAAAAAACCCAAATCTGGCTAAAATTTGTGATTTAACAACTTTAGATTCTAGTAACATAAACATAAACAGAGCTACTTCTTGTTGGCAGTCCCTGAATGGAAAGGAGAATGAGGGGAGCAGGGCAGAGAAAGGTTAAATGGTAGGGAGGTTAAATTGCTTCAGTGACAGATTCTCTCCAGAAAGGCAATGAGTTGTTTTAAGGATTAGTTTGGGAAAACTTCAATTGAACCCACTTCTCTGCTGTTCATATATTGCGTCACTAATGTTGCAGTTCTCTTATTTTTTTGTAAAAACAAAATTGACTTTTCAAAACGAGTAGAGACCACTGGGGAAATTTTAAAAAGCAAAGCAGAAAGCCAAAAGATTGATCAGCTGCAAAACTGGTTGAAGCTTTACCTGTGTTATTTTGTGGCGAGATCATTAAAAAGCAGGTTATTAAAACTCTCCCACATATATTTGATTATTGTATTATGTTTTTTGCAAACCACCAGAGGGATATTGCAGATAAGGGGAGATGTAGTTCCTCAGCTAAAGGCCATACTAACTTATAAAAGAGTCTCTGTTTGTTCCTGATAGAGGTCTGTCATTGCAGCACTATATTTCGTACCATAAGAATCTTGCATCCTATCAGCTCCTCTTAAAACATTTTCATTTGGAAGAACCTCACCATATGAGCTGGGAGTCCAGGAGGATGTGTGCACAGTCCCTCTTCAGAAAAAATGCGCTCAATCTGTTTCAGGCGAGTTCCCCGAAAGATGGGTTAAATCAACTGATTGAGCTGATTTTCTCTCTTGAGGTGATATTTTATTTATATGATAAAATGCTTGGAAAGTGATTAATTTGTCAGGGGAACATCTTGTTACTGTAAATTTGCCGAATGTGTAATAAAATTGCCATAACACAGATGGGAAAATGAAGATCTTTTAAAATGAAATAACTGAGCAGTCTGCCTACATTTTCAGCACTTAAAATTAACTTGGTTAAATTTCATTTTTACCCCTGGAAGAATGCAGGCTGGGGAAGACTTGTGGCAAATGTGGTGTGGGTTTGCATGTGTGACGGGTGGAGAGGACAGGAATGGGCTGCCTGCTTTTCCTTCTGCATCAGAAGGAACTGATAAACTTCTGGTGGGGTTCCTTGATTGAGTGAATTTTTAGAAATTAAAATATACAGGTTGGACACTCCTTCCCAGGAGCAGAGGATTTAAGAATTAGGGGACCCGTGTGGGTAAGTACCTCAGGTCAGTAAGATCCACGTAAAGTAGTGCTTTTGTGCTGGTTTGTGCAGGATTGCTTTCTAGTGACAACTGAGTAGTGTAGTAGCCTTTGTGTTTATAGCAACCTCTTATTGTATGGCGTACCACTTAGATTATATAGGAGCATACTTGAAAAGTCAAAGGAAGGGATACCTCACCTGTCCCTGTGTTGCAGCGTGTAACAAGTGAAAATAGCGTTAGTGAAGCAACAGTGCCTTTTTTTAGTCATGCATTTTACTACTGCCTGTCCATCTGTCCACTGGAATGAGCCACTTATCATGCTTCTGTGTTTTTCCCTTTCAACTTAAAGAATTATGAAAGGAAAATTCAATTTTTCGTGTCCCTTTATGACAGGTAGACTGGAGACTGTGGTCATTTGGATTAAAAACATATCCATCACCACAAGCTGACAGGTTATTATTATGTCTTCTTTGAATATATGAATTTTATCCCTACATGTTGGAAGTCTGAGAATGGGAACTTTTTATATAAATAATTATCCTAGTAGTGATGTACGGCATACTGTTGCCATATTTTTTCACTTTTACAGCATTCTTGGCCTTATCACCCATAACATAAATCCTAGGCTCTCATATTTAATACAACCTGTAGGATAACCATGCCTGTATAATGTACAGTCAGCCAGTCCCACATCATCATTTGACTATCACTATTTGTTGTCCTGTGACGGATGTTTCAGTGGATGTCCCCTTCTGGATTTGACAGTATGCTTGATGCAACCATCTAGGGGTAGATGAGAGTCGCCTTCTTTAGGTGTTCACGCTGATCTCCACAAACACCCTCAGTTTATTAAGCTTCCAACTATGGGCAGTTAAAGTTTTAAATATATTGGTGTTATCTCGGTTGCTCATAATTTATTCTTTAGAACTCTAGGCTATTCATTCTGTGAAGCAACAGTAAGACTGAATTGCTGTCAGACCCTCTACTGTGTAAAGAACCAGTGGAGTGGAGCAGATTTGGTGTATATTCTAAGCAGATGCTTAGTGAAATGCAGGTGGATTTTTATTCCAGACCTCAGTCTGATCGTGATATAAAATGTAAAGCCCAATCTGGTAAAATTATCATTTAATGCACTCCCATTAAGTGATCAGGGCTGATACTCGGTTTGCTGAGCCGCCTGAACTTGCGCTGAACCTAGCGAGGCACAAAACTCAGGATCAAACGTGTGTGTTAATTTAGTTTAATGGTGGAATACAGTGCTTTCTTCAGGCCAGTCTGTCTTTGACTGCGTACCCAAGGGCAGTGGACTTAAGCAGAACTTTTAGATCCACAAGAAATAAATACATGATCCAGACTTTATACTGTTGAAATAATTGAAGCCAGCCTGTCATTAAAATACAGCGGAAATTTGCAGTGTGCAATATGGAGTGATTAATGCTGATTTGTTCATGTAAAGCTTTTCTTGCCCAAGTCTCACAGTGACTTCTTACAGAAGAGAGAACCACTGGTTCAGCGTGTAATAATTGCAGCATATTGATACAACTGCTTTATAACTGCTAGTAGCAACATCCTGGTTCTGAATGTAATGATTGGGCTAGTATATATTTGTTACTTCAGACAATTTTTCTGCAATATGCTGAATTTCCTTTTCTCCCTGTGACTCCCAACAAAATAGAAGGCAAAAGATAAAAGAGTTGAAAACCATTGCTTTCTGACCTTTGCTGTTTATATCCAGAGGCAAATTTCTGACATGTAAACCCAGTGGCATAAATAGGTTTGAATTACACGTAGTAATATGTGAAGAACAAGGAACTGTGAAAAGCCAAAGGTTTTTTAATATTTGTAAAAATCTGTAATCACACATTGAAATCCAAGACAGACTAGAAGAGGCTTAAGGTGCCTACGTTTTGCTTCTATACATTCTCTCATTTATCTCAGCATGTGATGAATTCAGTCATCAGTACAATACCCAAGTAACATACTCAACAATTTTGCCTATTTTTAATTTCCAGCACTTCCAGAATCAAGATAGATAACCAAAGAAAGAATAAGAATTCAAAGGAAGAGGTTCTTTTTTCTTACAGTTTTCATTTACAAATGTTAGGGGACTTTATAGTGTAGAAGTAGAAATGTTGTGCCTTTACAGCCAGGGCTCATATCGCTCAAAAGCTTTAGTGTTTAAAAAAAGAAAAAAAAAAAAAGTTTATAGACTGCTATGCTCTCTGAGTACTTTGATGTCAGTGGGTCTTTCCTTGGGGTGCAGTAGGTTATGGTAATGCACTTGCATCTTGCATATCAGAGTATCAGGACCTTAGACCCCCCTGAAATCACAGGCTGGGTTGGGGAATAACACCATTAGCTAGTATAAATTTGCAGAGCTTCAGAGTTGCTGGGTCTATTCCCATGTACTCAAGGTTTTGACCCACAGTGAATGCCAGATGTGCTGTATGTGGAAGAAATTTGATTTTTTTTTTTTTAACTTACTCTTCCAAGTAAAATAACAAACCCAGCACTGTTTATAAAATCACCTGGATGTTTTTGTTTTAAGCAGTTTGTGAATCAAACAGTGATACTGGAGGAGGAGACTTCTTCAGATTCATGTTCATCTTCAGAACTGACAGCTCTGTTCGTGGATGTTTCACAGCACTTACAAATTTTTGATCTTTTCTTTTGCCAGGAATTTGTTTATGCGTTACTTTTTCATATAATGAAAATTAGCATTCCTTTTTCCGTTTCGTAGAATATTACTGTTCTATCAATTTTTTCCCCTGGTATTGTTTGTCTCTTCTATTTCAAATCCTTAAAAAAACCCAAAACATAAAAACCTTGGGCAATTCACAGCTACACATTGCTCACACATTACCCTTTGTGCTGGCTAAAGCTGTTCTTGCCATAGGCTTTATTTTTGGGAAGGCTACACGCAATGAAATTCGGATTAATTTATCGAAACCCAAACATCTTAATGTAGGAATTGGAAGAGATTTTAATTTAGCACTAAAATAAGGTTCCCATTTAAAAAAAAAAACAAACACATCTATATATAAAAAAATTACAAGGGTCTCATTTGTGTGGAAGTTCAAGGCAAGTTCTTGTCTTTGAAATAAATATTCAGACTTCCAAGGTATGTTTTCATCCAAGTCATGGGAAAGAAAAAGAAATAATGCAAAGCATACTGAATTGGGGTTCCCCAGAACCTTGATTCTGTTCCCTGCCATGTTGTTGGCCTGCTGAGCAGCATCAGGCAACCCTTCACCTTTCTGTGTCTTGTGTTGCCCATCTGTAAGAGGGAGATAGGTAGTGATACTTCCTGGAAATGCAGTTTAAGATCTGTGTTCATAATGCTCATCTTTAATATCTATTAAAATCAATAAGTAACTCATAATAATATTACGGTACCATTTGTCTAGGTACTTCTTTTTTTTTTTTTGATGTTGATTTCAAGAGGAACTGGTCAAGGAACAGTTTGTGGGAACCAAGAAGGAAGCTGAGTCACCCCTAGAGCCCGTAGATGAAGGACTGCATGTCTGAAAATGCTTGGCCGTGGGAGAGACCTCATCCTTTACTTTGTTTCCAAGTCCTCTAGAAGCGATTGAGATTTTTGTCATCATCACACAGCTAAGAGTAAGACCCTGGTACTTGGTGAAATGCTGGCGGTTGGGAGGCTGTTTTAAACCACCTTCAATTTTTGGCCCTACCTTTTTGGTTTCTTATGGACATTTGCATCTCTAATTTGAAAGCCATCTTTTCTCCCTCATAGAATCTTGCATTTTCACCTCTTTTAGTTTCCTTAGCAAAAATACTGTTTCAAGCTTTCGATAGGAGACCGTGACAAAGTGATTTTATAGCCAGTACTGAAAGTGACTAAACTTGACAACAATTGTATTTTGTGACAACCTCTGCTTTCATGTCCACAGCCTGCTTTTCCTATCATCAGCTGTGATTTTTTTTTTTTTCTCTCTTCCCCTTTTTCTCCCCTTCTTTTCCTCTCCCCTCCTCCTCCCATGACTTTTTTTCAAATGTGAGCAATCCTGTATTTCTGCACTGACTGGAAACAAATCCTTTTAGTAGGAGTGCATTTTAATGGGCAGCATGCTTCACTTAAGTCACCAGAACCTTAACTGTATAATACTCAATTTTTTACCAACCCAGAACCAAAGCTTTTTCGTGAGAGCGGTGTTCATAAGAGTAGTGGAAGAATTAGTATTACCGAACTAAACCAGATTAGGAGGGAATGTGAATTAGATTTGGTAACAGATGGTGCCGTGGAAATTAAAGGTGCTTTGCGAATGGAAGCGACAGCAGCTTGCCTCTTTTCCTCTCCTGTCTCTCTTTCATGCGCTTGATAGACGGGTATAAATCACAACAATCCCGTCTTGACAGCCAATTTCGAGAATTTGATCTGGTTAAAGACATGGCTTTCCTGCTCCACTCACTGAAACCGGCTGCTATTTTATTTTTATACAGCACCTTGTCATATTTAGAAAAGTGGAATCACCTGCCTCCCTTTAATGAAATTTTCTTTAATTACAGTTTTAGCTCTTTAGTGTTAATTACTTTTCCATTCAGCCTGAGTTCTCAGGCTGTCTCATAGGAATGTATTTCTCTCCCCCACCCCACATCCCTGCACTATTCACGCATATGCTTTTATTTTTCTAAAGATGCTTTTCATTGTTGGAAGTTGTTGTCAGATCCATTATAATTAGATCCTAATTATCAAAATCATCATTATTGTGCAGGAAGAGGAAGCATTGTAAACAACTCTTAAAGTTATAGGATCTTGTTTGACAGAGGAGAAACCTTTCAGCGTATACGGGAATAATAAACAAGAAAACAAAAAACCCTGCTACGAACTCTGCCTGGGAAGCATATATCTGGATGGAGAGCAAATGCACTCCTTGGAAGGGAAATCCACCCAGGTTGTCTCTCCATATCTATTTCTCCAGTCTCTAATCTCGTATTTCTTTTGGAAAAGATCAGAATAAAATTCTCCTGCTTCAATTTGCTTATGTAAATATTCCCCTTTGCACCTCTTGTTCAGGTGTCCAGATATAAAAATCACTTTTCTGATGTGTGTTAGGATCGGCTTATGTTTGCCTTAATACAATTACTTCGTTGCATTTAAGGCAGTAAGCATAAATGGAGAGGATGCTGTGGTGCATGGAGACGTGGAGATGCTCCTGCCATACGCTGAAAGTCTCCTAAGTAAAAAAGAAAAATAATGGACTATACCTAAAAAAAAAAAAAAATAAAAACCTCTCAAAGTAAGAGAAGATCCTTAGAGCTGGCGACTAACAGTTGGTAGAAATAAAGCTTCCTACTGGCAGTCAAATCAAATGTAGTAACAACTCAACGACTCCCTGCTGCTAGCTGACAGCATGGTGTAACACAGTGGGACAAACATTCACTTAAACACTGATTGCAGGAAAACGTCGTTTTCCAGCTCACCACATAGCTTGTTGGTTGCGTGTGCGTACGTGCAGGGGGCGTTGAAAGCGGGTGGCGTGTGGCTGGCAGGACGGGGCACACTCAGGAGCCCGCTGTGTGAGGGGGTGGCAGAAGGATCACTTGCTGTCTAAGTTTTAGTCCTGAGTCTTTTAAGACGCTCACTCTCTGATACTATTTCTGGTGTGTTCCTTCTAATCGCTTCTCCAATTTAATGGAGCTTGGCTGGCAAATTATAATTCTTCTGTTATACATCTGCAGAAAAGCAGCGAGGGAGCTGGATGGGGAGACAGGTACACGGTGTGCGCACACCTACGCTCTGCCTTTCAGCGATGGAAGGAAATCACTGCTAGAAATTGTGAAAAACCTGATGATGCAAACTTTGACTCTCTTGAAACTGAAGGCATTTTTTGTCATCTTTTTCCTTTTGGAAGTGATGAATGACAGCTATGTCTCTCTGATCTGTAGTACTGGCTTTCTGACTTGTGCAAGTAACTGCTTTTGATGCTGTAATCATTTCAAAATAATCCCACTTTAGAAAGCCTGTTATGTTCTTGAATAAATCTTTACTTATTTTTGTAGTTCTGTATTTTTCTCCGTTGAAGTAGGTGAATGTAGCATTTTATTTTCTTTTGCCATTTCAGTTGATTTCTCTTAATAAAAAGAATCCACACAATTAATAATTAGGTGATTCCTTGACACTTTACCAGGTCCTTTGGGGGCCAGAGACATCAGGTGTACTCCACCTGGTGCCGCTGGAGTAGAACCTCAATTAAATGATGTTCCATCACAGAAAAACACCTAACTTCTTACCCAGACATTTGCTGTCTTCCAACATGTGCTATGAATTAGAAGTGTTTGGCTGCTGTTTGAAAATAAAGTAGTAAAAACTGACTCTTCCTGATCGATATACTGATTTTCATATGATGAAACTTGGCCGTTATTCTAGTAGTCACATCACAGCCGTTCAATTGAAACTGTTTGGGCATGGGAAGTCTCCTAGTGAGAGTTTGTGCGGCTCTCTGGGCACTGAAGAGCTGACTCATGTGAGGCATGTTAAGTACTGTAGAAACAGAAAATATGTAATATTAGGCTAGAAACCAGTAATGAGAAGGTAAGACTAAAGTTTCGTAATGATACGGTTGTAACTTCAAACAACAGCCATTTTCGAACTGTATAAGAGAATACTAGAAACACAGGAGAAAAAGAGAAACCTAAATGTTAAGTGGGAATAGGAAACATTTACTGAGGTTTAAGTTGTATCAGGACCATAAATATGTACACAAAATACAAAATCATATATTGTTTTTATGTGTAACTTTCAGGCATTCCAAAATGATTTTAATTTAAAGGGCCTTCTACTTCTTGTGTTGCCTTCTCTTCCCTATTTCATCCCCCCCACCCCCCGCCCCCTTTTTTTTTTAATGTATTTGAAAATTGAATCATTGGGGTGCTGAGGCACTGGAACAGGTTGCCCAGAGAAGCTGTGGATGCCCCATCCCTGGGAGTGTTCAAGGCCAGGCTGGATGAGGCTTTGAGCAACCTGGTCTAGTGGAAGGTGTTCCTGCCCATGGCAGGGGGATTGGACCCCCCCATATCTTTAAGGTTCCTTCCAACCTAAACCATTGTGTGATTCTACGATTCATCAGGGCATACCAAAAAAGTGTCTTGTTCTCCTTGAAATACATGAATTCTGTAGAAGTAGCCAAGTCTTTTCTGCAGGAAACTTTCTATGGTGATGGCCTGCTAGTAGTTGTGCATGGCACAGCTAGTAGCATATTTGTAGCATACACACGTGCCCCCCAAAAAAAAAAAAAAAAAAAATCAGTTTTGTGATTTTTATATCGGCTTTGCTTTTTGCCTTTCAGTTGGAGGTTGGTTTGTTTTTGTAAGTATATTGCCATGACCTATATTGTAGGCACTGGACAACTGTGTTACGGAGGGCTGGTACCTCTTCAGATGTCTGGTGTTTTGGCTCAAAGGTGCAAGGTCTTTGAGTAGTCTTCCCTGTTTACTTTTTGTTCCCCAAAAGTACCTGATGTAAAGAATGATCATTTTGCAGTCTGAAAGGATTTAGCTATAAGTCTAATGGCTATAAGTGCTTCAGCTTTTAAATTCAGTGGAGTAATGTTATGGTCTGTCAAACCATAGGTTCTGTACGCTGCAGAGCTTGTGCATGTCTAAAGATACATTTAATTAAACCGGCATTAGTGCATCTATACAGACTTATTAAAACACTTAGTTTGTCTCAATAATATTGATTAAATAGCAGTAGTTTGTTTAATCTAAGTGTATTTTTGCTATTACTACGTTACTTCCAAGTAATCAGCGTAATAGTCATCATCAGTGAAATATCACGTTAGTTATGAAGTAATGCCGTAAGAATTGATTTAGACTTGGCAGGAGAGGAAGGCTTTCTGTCATATAGTGCCAAAGCCCGATTTGGATTATTAGAATGAGAGTTTTAAACATAATTTCTGTTCATATAAACAGGGTGTGTTTTATAGGCTTATAGGTTATTCCATACTCTGTGTTTCCATTATATCAAGGAACACCTCAGACAGTTAATTATGCAAAACATCATGTAAGTAATTACACAGTATTATTATGCATTTAACAGTTTTATTGATTTGCCAGTTGCTCACTTACAGTATTTAGAGCTATAAACAAGAGATGCTCACCCTCAGTTGAAATAGGTCCAAGGAAATGAGCTAAAGATAAATGACTCTAGTATGCATTGTTGCATCAGATGTAATCCTTAAGTGCAGAAGCTGTCAACAGTTATAATTTGCAACACATTGGGGTATCTCAGGATCATTTCCTTCCTGTTAACAAAGTTTATCAACCTGGGAGCACAGGGAATCAACATGAAATATAAAGGGGAGGAATAATGAATATTTATATATGACGGGGGGTGGGTGGGGGGTGGTGTGGTGTTGGTGGGTTTAAAATAATTCCCCCTCATTTTGGAGGCTCTGCAGTAGTTGCAAGTCAACCACTTGAAAATTTTGCTTTTTTAAAAAGCAGCGTGGAAAACAAGCTAAGTGCAGCCTCTCAGGTTAGGTGCAAGTGTGAAGGGTCTCAGATAATGGCTTGGTTTTTAAAAACTAAAAATGACTATGCAGTAGCGTCACCTTCCACTGCCTTGTGTATGGGAAGTGCTTCTGCAGAGCTTGGTAGATGGCCTACAGACCAACAGTAACTGTTTGGAAATCTGGATGCTCTGTCAGCAATCACCAGCTAACTCAGGCAACTGCTGGTAACAACATGATGGCTTCAAGCTCTGCTTCTTCTGTTCCGGCTGCTAGTGGCTATGACAGCTGCTCGGGAAGAAGTCATTGGCTTGCTTTGCTTTTCCCTTACCAAGGTGAAGTGGTGAAGGTTTCAAGTAAACATAAAAGAAAGAAGAAATTACAAAAAAAATGAAACATTCGAAAAAAACCAACTAACTGAACAAACCCACCACAGCTCTGTTTTGCACAGGGTTCTCTTTTACTACATCGTTGTACATGTGTATTCATTAATGGAGACCCCACGTGTAATAACAGTTTTGTTTGTGTGTGCATAGGACAGTATTAGCAATACTTTGCAATTAATGCTCTCACCCACTAGGTTAACCAAGCAGGCCTTACGATATTTCTTATTAAAAGAAGAAATCCTTTCTTTTCCTTCCCCCCACTATGCCAGTGCACCTTAATGCAATGATGATATGTTAGACCCAGCAGTTGTCAAAGCATCGTATTACTGTGATGCCATAATGACACCCTGTCTCTGTAAAGTAGTCATGTTTTCTCAAATCACACGTTGCACCGTTGATTTCTGACATGACACTTCATTCAGTCACTTTCCTTTTCTTCGGCATCTCCATTCTCTGACAATAGCAGCTGGTGCCCATTTTCCTACTAAGTGATTCAGATTTTGCCACTTTACTAGAGTGCAATTAGCTGAAGCAGAAAAAAATGCTCAATATAAAGCAGTTTGGCTGAAATTGTTACTCAGCTCTTTAACAGGACCCCGTGAAAGTCTTGATGTGTTGTCGTGGGTGTTGGTGCAAGAAGCTACGTTTTCTTTCCACACAAACATTTTTTCTCTCTTAACATCCAGAAGAGTATGGGCAATCACTGGAACATGCTGCCCTGTTCTCTGTCTATTGATTTTGGTACAGAGCTGTGAAATAATACCGAAAGTAAGCACAGTGTTTGAGAGGAAGTGTGGTCTTTATGGTCAGAGCAAGGAGCTGGTTTCCTTTCTTGACTCTGCCACAGACTTGCTGTGTCACCTACACCGAGGCGTTCTTTCATGCCTTGGTTTTCCTAGTTAAGGTATGAGGATAACAAGTTAAGACCTTTCTGGTTGACATGCATGTGAGTTAAGAGGAATATATCGGAGGAAAGTCAGATGGATTGCACTGTTGGCGTAAAAAGTACCTAGGTGTGCATAATAACACCTGCCTGCTGATGCTCCCATGTAGTAGCTGTCATTACAAATGTCAGCTGATAACAACCAATTCTGACATTTATGGAAATAGAGTAATTCTCTCTTCAAGGAAAAAAAAACAACTTCATGTGCAGGTAGAAGTGGACTTTTGTGATGGTCTGTAATAAAGTTGCTCACTCTAATTATTGTGACTAATTATTACTCTCACTGAAACCACCAGCACAGCTCTGAAACAGCAAATGTTGCTGTAAGCAGAGCTTTTCCTACTTGAATAGCGAGCATGAAATGTGTTCACGGGTTGTGAAGTGTTGGCACGTTCTTTTGACCTCCTTTCGATATCGGTGCTAAGGGAGATGAGGGAAGAGTAACTTTCTGAACCAGTTGTGTCTATGTATGGCATATAAAAAGCTCCCAGTGGCTCGTGTGGGAAGGCTTTCTTTTTTTAAGGCTAAATATTGTAATCAGATGCAGTTAATTTTTGCACTCTACTTGTATATTGATACTGATTTAGCCAGTGTCAGCACTGTCAATATCATTAGTCATATGACAGGCAGATGGAAATATGAATGTGATTGCATTAATAAATTTCTTAATGTATTCAGCCTTTCATAAGCACATGGCATTACAATTTATTCGCTATTGTTTAAGACCATTTTAAAGCAGGAGTTGCCTTTTGAAGTGCTCTGTCATTCTACCTTTCTGCCAGCAGTGTTTTTGCTTCAGGACTTACTTAAATGGAGAAGTTGTGAAATAAGTTCAGTAGAGATGTGAAGAGTCATGCTGTATATTGCATGTTACTCTAGGCTTGCAGCACCCTGTGTAGTTTCTCTTATATATGGGCATGGAAGTGCTTCTAGAGCCAATTAGTTACTTTCCCTGTAGTTACCGAAAGGAAAGTTTATCTGAGAGCTACTAGTTGTTACAACACAAAAGGAGCTGCCGCCCACCACAAAAGGAGCTGCGGTTTATTTGACTTAAAATCTAGTAAAGAAAAAAAACAACCCTACCAAGGCTTTAAAATAAATACTGTACGTTTTTATATGACACATGTTATTTCTATTCATAAACCTTAACTAAATTTAGATTTTTATTAATCCAATGTGACCTAAAAATTTTGCATTAACAGCACAATGTGGAATTGGGCTTATTCTCTTTGAATGCAGATAAAGCCATCATCTTGAAAATAGCTCTTTCTGACAAAAAGGTGTTCTTTTGAAATAAAGTCTTATTCACTACATTCCTCTTACAGTTAATGTGAATTTTAGTGCCTCTAATTTTAGATTGAAGTGAGGTCTAGAATAAAACCCACCGGCTGACAATTGAATTTATAGATAGTTGTGAATATTTCAGGCTTGAATAATAGAGCTGTAGAATTTCAGACACAGAGAGGAAGAGAGAATTAAGCTCCAACTGTAGTTTTAGACTATAATGCAATGGTGTCTAGGAATTCTTCAGTGTAACGAGCTAAGTAGTAATTAGGAGGGAACTGAGGGAGGGATTTTACAGAGATCTAGCTTCGGCATTATTCCAAACGTTCTGCACGATAATTCGATGGTGGCTGACCTGCCATCCGTGTAAGATGGCTCTCGAATTCCTTGCGTTCAGACGCGGTACAGGAGCGAAGGGGTGAAAGCAGTAGGTGTCTGCTGCCCACCCACAGCTAGTGCCCAGCCATGTCTCAGGTTCACCTTCTTCGGAGGACTGAGAAAGTGTTTGTCCTG
This sequence comes from Eurypyga helias, assembly GCF_000690775.1. NCBI lineage: Eukaryota > Metazoa > Chordata > Aves > Eurypygiformes > Eurypygidae > Eurypyga > Eurypyga helias. The sequence continues at coordinate 11,994 of NW_010230176.1, read as the reverse complement.
AGGGTCAGGCGCTGTTGTTTTCATTTTTCCTTGGAACGGTTAATGTTTTAACAGCATTTGTGCTTTGCCAGCACGCACCAGTCCAGTCTGTACTGATTAAGCTGTAGCCAAAAGCAGCTCTGTCTTGGTTAGTACCAGAAACTGCTACTCCAGAAGCATCAGCAGACTGGCTTTAGCCTAAGCAACACTGGTGATCGGATCTTAATGCTTCTAGAACTGAGATTACGTTTTGGTTCTGCCCGCTTGGAGCGGGAGATAGCCACTTTTGCACTGGCTAAGATGACGTGCGTTTGGACAACTGCTTAATTGCAAATGTGTTTTTCTGGGAAGGGAAGGGTGACATTCAAGCTCATTATTGCACAAATTAGAGGAAAAAGAAAATCAGCAGTGGGAGTCTTAGACAAGAACGTGCCTTCAAGATGGTTATGACAGACTGTAGGCAGTGACTCCTCTTAACTGTATTTTGAGACTTTATATGGGGAGTCTCAGCAGCAGAGAGATGGAAAGAAGACCCAAGTACCTGTTTAGTCAATAAAAGGACATTAGTCATAGTGTATAGAAAAATAATGTGAAAAAACAAGTTGGTAGAATGTGAAAGCTAATTGATATTTTAAATCGTGGCTGTGTAAAATTCAGTGTCAAAGAAAGGGGGAGAGAGACAGAGAGACACCGTGTTTTAGTACCCTAATAACTTCTAACTCTAGTCTAAGATCATAATGTATGTGAGAGCTGTTCAGTAATTATAAGGTAATAAGTGGAGTGGTGGTGTAAGTGCTCTAAATTAAAAGGAATCCGCAGAGCTGCTGTAAGTCAGTGCCGACCCGCTTTCTTTCAAACGTTGACTCGAGAAAAGTGCTTAGCCCAGAGTGCAAGTAGAGAGACAAGAGAGAGCTATCTATTAATTACAGCGCTCATTAACAGTGACGGCTACAAGGCAGCAGATGCAGAAGAAAAGGCACACGCTACTGCAGGCTGGCAAGGGGATTTCCCCCCCTCCAGTTCTTGAGGAAAGGACAACACAAGCAGGTGGTCCAATGTAATAAGATATTTTCACGGCTTTAACCTTCCCATTTCCTTGCTTTATTTGCTGACACTAGATAGCTTGCTCTTTCCCGCTCCCCAAATAAGAACTGATTTTAAGTTTAGAGAGTCACATTTCTGCGTGTTAATCTGGCTGTTTTCCAAATCCATGTATCGTTTGTTTTCAGTAGAATTCTACAGTAAAAATTACAACTATTGAGAGGTCCTAGATGAGATCCATAGGTGCTGATTTTAGGGTAAATCTCATCCTAAGCAGATACTTTTAATGAAGGGTCAAGCTTTGACCTCTGTTGCCCTCATTGAAAAGAAAGCCCATTCTCTGGATTTATGTCTATTTTCCATTGGTGAATTTGATTCCAGATCTTGAAGTACAAAATGAGTTGGGTTTTTTTTTTTTTTTGTTATTTTAAGCATAGAAAGGTAAAGACACGATCTCAAAAATTACTTGAGAAAATTAAATCAAATCAGTCAAATTGTCTGGACTCAATGTGTTTGCTTTGAAAACATGAATCTATAGCTCCAGGTGGGTGGCCTTATGGGGTAGTTGCTTTTCTGCTGAAAATGTTTTTAGACAAATGCTCATAACTGTCATCTGTAGTTTGGCAGCTTCTGAGAGTACTGTCAGGAAAACACTGGGTAGGCCATTTGCTACTGTGGTCTCATAATCACAGCTGTAGAAACTGAAGATAGTATCAGATTCAGAGCTTGCTAATTAGTATTTTTGTCCCTTGTTGTCCCTAAAATATGATTTTAAAATAATAAAAAACTTGAGGATGGAATAGATAAAGAAGATTCCCCTCCCCAACCCTTTCCAGAAAGCACTAATTTGTCAGATCAAATGTTGTATGGTTTTATTTCAGATACTTAATTCTGAAAACATGAGAACTGAGAAGCAAGACATAATCTCACCTTCTGAAAGACAAAACTTCTGTCTAAAATTTACTCTAATATATATATATATATTTTAAAATCCAAGAATGGAACACCTAAAATGTCAGAGCCAATAGAGCTGCAGATATATGGGATAGTGGCATAGTTATTACTGGTTAGTCTGAGAATAATGGCCAGAAAGTAATTGCAGTTGGAGCTGATGAATCATTTCACTTAGATTTTGTGAAAATGGAGTCTGGCCTTAATTATTTGTTAGAGATCCCAGTTGATGTGCTACTCTGTTACTAAATAGCTGTATCTATAATAAAGCAATATTAATAAAGAAAAAAAAGGGCTGTGGGAGACTTGCACTTTAATTCTGGGATCAGATCGATAGATGATGGATACGTATTTTAGTCAAGTGTCTTGACAAATATTAATTACGGAGCAGAACGTTTATGTGCTTAAATGTGGAAGTATTTGTTCCTGATAATGATGGAATTTACAGAAAGAAAGTACAGATGGAAAAAAGACATTTAATATCCAAGTCATCTAATAGGATTATTTTAATTTTGTGACTCACTAGATGACAAGCTCAGAATTTAGAGTTGATGTGAAGTTGACATGTAGCCTAGAGGGCAGGTGGAGGGGACAACAGAGGGGTTTGGTCTCTTTAAAGTTTTTGTTTACTGCCTGTCTGGAGCTTTGACAAAGCTCTGTCATGCCCTTATGCTGATTACCTTCATGTAGAACAAGAGGTATTGACTAATGAATGAATGATGTGCAGTCCCTAACCCTTCCAGAGCAGCCTTAAAGAGCACTGTCTTTAATACACAGATTCTTCTTTCTCTCTCTCCTCACTACAGGCTTCTCTGCAGAATGTCAAGCAAAGATCGACACATTGATTCTAGCTGTTCGTCATACATCAAGACGGAACCGTCGAGCCCTGCCTCACTGACGGACAGCATCAACCACCACAGCCCCGGTGGCTCCTCAGACGCCAGCGGGAGCTACAGTTCCACCATGAATGGACATCAGAACGGGCTGGACTCACCTCCCCTCTACCCTTCGGCCACAGGGCTTGGGGGCAACGGGCCAGTCAGGAAACGGTATGACGACTGTTCCAGTACCATCGCTGAAGATTCACAGACCAAGTGTGAATATATGCTGAACTCGATGCCCAAAAGACTGTGTTTGGTGTGTGGTGACATTGCGTCAGGGTACCACTACGGAGTGGCTTCCTGTGAGGCCTGCAAGGCTTTCTTCAAGAGGACAATTCAAGGTTGGTTATACTTTAACTTCTTTTCTTTCTCCAAGTGAAATAGGACAAACCTTGACTAACCCCTGTTATGACTTCAGGCTGTGCTTTTTCATTCTTCATGGAGTTTGGTCCTACACATGCTACTCATGAACAACCCTCCTTGGGCTTCTTTGGGAGTTCTGTTTGTCATGTTAAGCACAACACTGAAGCCATCTGATACACGATCAGATTTGTTTTCTATATGAATTTCTCGTGGATTCCCATAAATGATTGTTGCGCAGCAAATTTTATTTTTTAAAGGTTGTCAAAAGTGCCTCTTGAACATACCTTGTGCTTGGCACCCAGGGATCGTGCTTGGGTTTTGCTCCTAGTTACACCACTGCCATACTTAAACTGGGTTTCGGTAACAATTCATTTTTGTTAAAGCACCAGTGCATTTAAAATAGGAACAAAATGCAATGGTGTAGTGCTTTGTGCATATCAGTGAATTAATAACTGGTCTTTCACCCGTATGATATACACTGGCCATACGCAGGTTTAACAAACATCTGTAAGATCACATTCTAAGAAGAGGAAGTTGTCAGCTTCTCAGTATGTTGTACTAATCTGCTCTTGATACTTGTTACAAATACGCCACATATTTTGGCATAAATTAGTACAAATGGGATAATTTGCATGACCACTTGTTCTAGCTTCAGAACCAATGGTGACAAAATAGCCTTCTACTTTGATTTAGGTATCATCCTTTCAAGTAAAATTGAAGGTGCTTTATTTAAAGAACATGAGACCAAGCTTGGCCTGTACAGGAATATAGTGTCACATTAAATTAAATTCAAACTTCAGAGACTAAAATTAGGTTGTGAAGTCCAAATTTAAGCTCCTCAATAAAACCTGCTTGATCTTCATAGATGTTGAGCACCTGGAATTCTCAGGAAAGACAATGCAGTCTGGTGGTTTACTTTTTATTTTTTCAAAAATCAGGAGTTACGATAAGGAACATAACGTTAGTTTCAGATTGTAATTTCACATAACCCAAAATCTGAAATAGTTGGTCAAGATTTGCTAAATATAGTATTTACATACTTAATGTAAAATTAATAAGGAAAAATAATTAATGTTATTTGAATTTATCCATTGCTGAGGCTATGGCCATTTTATTCTTCTCATACATTTTAACACTGGGCATTTGGGCCTTCTACCAGTGAGAAATACCCATTTTGTGATGGTCATATTGCCACTATAAAGAAACATTAGACTTCAGCTGTTCTAATGGAGCTGAGTGTTACAGTGCTTGGAACCAATAAACAATCTTACCTGAGAAGATTCCTAGTGGCCTGGGTTCATATGTAATATGAGTGCATATGCAGAAACAGTATGCTCATTTCAAGTCTTTGTTTGGGGAAAAGAAGAGGTAGATGATTTCACTTGACCTTCAAGAGCATTTTCAGAAAAGCTCAAAAAAATGTTTTCGCTTTGTATTTTGTGGTTGCTTAACTTCAAGCACAACTTCAACTAGCAACTCTTTTTATAAAAGGTATTTAATAGCTGTGTAATATCTGTCCTACAGAACTGAACTGGTGCACCATTATTTAAGTTGTATTTTGGTCATGAAACATATCGCAGAAAAGTTAACTGATGGAAGTGTTGACTTCTGGCAGTAATAGGTAGCCTGCAATTTTACACCGCACCATAGACAGCAAGTTTCTGGGCATGGAAGCACAAGACAGGGACGTCATCCTCCAGATTAGTAACCTGGACTTGGCCACGCAGCTCAAGTTAGAACTGGCAGCTGTGCAAAAAGTCTCAGTACGGTTAGAGCACTAGCTGCATCAGCAGGTGACAGTGCTGTGAAGACAAAAAAACCAACATGCAGTAAGGCAAAACCAAGCATCGAATGGAAAAACAATAACGAAGAAACTAAGAATAGGAAGCATGTTGCCATCATAATGTCATGGCAGCATCTTCAGTAAATGGTGCTGACTAAACTGACACAACTACTAAGAGTTTTCAGATACTGTCCAGAATAACGAAAGCTACTTAGTTTGGTGACTCAAACCATGGATTGTGGTAGGTGACAAGAAGTATATAAGAAAAAGGTAGTCCTCATGTTTTGAATGGGAAAATTCTACCTTTAAGTTTGCATGACAAATAATTCCCCTGATTATTTTTTTGCTCTAACTGATAGAATTTAATCCCAATGTTCCTTCTGGTTGTTTTACCTTGTACCATTTCACTTCCTGGTTCATATCACATTCTTTTTTTACTTGCTTTTATAACAAGTTGATTACTGCATAACTGCAAATAGGAAAACAGAAAAAACCCCAAGAAATTTATAAATACAGAATAGTAAACCACGCTACCTAAAGAGTCAAATGTTGTAACTGTGCACATGTAAGGATAACATGTCTTGGCTCAAAGAATTGCTATTTTAAATGCTATTAATTTAATTATGATGGGTACTTAATTAGAGATTTAGTGAAAAAGAACGTTTGACTTCTCAAAGCTTTCTTGTTTATCATTCATGAGTTACTAAATTAGCTCAGACTTGTAGGACCTGAGTGCTACTCCTGATGAAGTTGTGGGCAAAACCACCCTCACTTGTGTGGAAACCAGGCTGAGCGGGTGATGTTAGATTATGCAGCACATCGTGTGTTCACGTCAGGCCTGATGTCCTTTCCACTAAGTCAATGGCAGTCTTTCCATTCTTTCCATTTCAGAGGAGACTTTTGAAAGCTCAGTAGGTGAAAGCCACAGGCAGCTGTTCAGAGAGCCGGCTCAGTATCTGTACACCACCAGCGTCTTACGTAAGACAGAAGTGAAGTGCACCACAGGATACCTAGTAGACCCTTACACGAGGCGAATTTCCCTTTAATGTAGAGCATACACCTGTTTTTAAGGATAATAGAGATTATCACTACATTTCAGATGACAGCACTTTAGTCTAAAAAATGTTCTCTCCTGGCTGATAGATTTCTCTTCTTCTTGCCTTTTATAATCCCTGCTAATTTTCTTGAAAGTAAAGAAATTAAATGAAGTGTGTCTTGAATTACAAGAAGGAGAAATTTTTAGCATGGCACAGAAATATGCTTGGGGCTGTGGCAAAGAATGCATAGATTTTGATAAAACCCAGTAATATTAGAAAAAAAGAGAAACAAGAAATTACCTGTCTTAAAAAAAACCCTGAAACTGAACCCACCAAAAAACCAGCTCAGTATATAAAAGCGGTGTTGTCTTAGGTCACAGTAGAATCTAATGACATTCTGCCCCCTTTTGTGACATATAAGGGATGGGAGAACTGGCTGTTCTCTCTGCTCAGCCTAGTACTCACTCAGCTGCAGCTCTCAGTTTGCTTCTGGGATAATTTACGTGGTGGCGGTTTGCAGACGTCTCATAGAAACACACACAGAGCCAAATCTCCCCAAAATTGGCTTAACATCAGGGATAGTAGAAAATAGCAACGTCTAAAAATAGTTACAGGTCCATTGATTTTCTTTTTTAGGGTCTGTCCGCAGTTTTTGCTGTGCGCTGTATTATGTTGAAAACTCCAAGCTTTCATTAAATTAGAGGAAAAAAAAAATTCAGTTGTCAGCTGGGTGCAAAGTCTTGTGTTCAGCACAGAGGTCTTGTACTTACTAGATATTTTGTAGTGAATGTTTTGTGTAAATACATTTCTCATCATTTTTATTTGCTCAGTTATCAAAAAGACTAGTAAGTACACATTTTGCATTAATAATATTTAATTACTCAGGGCCTGTAACTTAAACATTTCTCCAAGTGGATTGAAATGTTATTCTTGCTTTCAGTAGAAAGTATGGTAGGATTCACAGATTCAAAGACAGTTCACTGTTTTGTTTTATCTTAGCCTTCATCTCTCTAAAATAATGGCCTGCATCTGGATAACTTTCCTTTTCCCTTTTTCCAAATCTTCAGGACTGATGTCTTGGGACCTTTTAAACTAGCATGAAAAGGCAGTGTGAAGAGCCCAGGTATTGATATGCTGCCTTTCTGGTAAGGCTTGTTGCAGAAGTGTCAGACTGTACTTATTTCCTTGGATAGAGTTGAATTTTCCCCACAAAATATTTTGTGTTCAATAGTCCTTTTAGTTTTTGGGCTTTGGTTTTCTTTTTGTTTATATGTTTATTTTTTAAGGAAAGACTGTTGAATGAACAGTCTTGAGACAGCAACTTTCCGTTTATGTGCAGGGTGAGTAAAGCAGTAGGTAGTAAGAAGACCTGCAGTCGTACCCTCACGGTCTCATTTAAGAGATTTATGCCTCTGAGTTGTTTCCTGTCCATGTGTCCTGACACAAACAAGAAACATTCCATCCTGAGAATACTGTTGTCTTTTTGGTCATTCTGTGAACTAGACCAAGTCTGCCATCTTATTTTATGCTGATTACCTAAGAGCCTTCAGCTCTACAGTTCTGCAGTAATGTAGTTCCTATGGTCTTCAAAGGCCTCCCAAACTAGGACCTAGATTAAACTGCTTTGTACTTTGTTCACCTTTTTGGTTACTCAAAGTTGGTTTTAATCCCTTCAGTGTTCGGGCTTTTCAACCCACTTCACAGTGTTTACCCGTTACTGAGCCAGTTTGAGCGGTAAATGTACAAACCCTTTACAAGAAAAAAAAAAACCAACAATGTTTAATCGTGAAGTTTTAATCAGGAAAGTTAGAACTAGCTATGTAAATTCAGATAAGGTGACATTTAAAATGGGCAGCATAAAGTTTCATTCAAAGTTGCACGTGACCTGAGTGGCTTCCAAAGGTTAATTTGCATCTCTCAAAGCTGACTCCTATAATACTGCACATCATTTTTGTGGAGGAAATGAAAGCAAATTAAGTAAGATTTTATGGCTTTTCAGCATCTTTACTGGTAGCTAAGATTATAGTTTTTTATAGAAGGATAGGGTGGAGGCTTGCATCTTGATGCAATAGTCTGTGGACCTTGGCTCTGGTGCAAAGATGGCAGCCCTCCAGTGAACCTAACGCTAAATGTCACCTGAATCCATCATTACCTGATTAAATCATTCACCTTCCTTGTGTAAGTGAAAGCCTGTGCATCAGCATTTCTTTCAAAGAATATTTTAAGCAAGCAATGATAGATATCATAGAATCATAGAATATCTTCCCTTTTCTCCTGATTTTTCTGTGACTGTGAGCCAACCAAACTAGTGAGCTCGTATTTTTAATTCCTTTCAACACGTCTCTTAATCCTGTCATAATGTCATTGTGTAACTATGGCAGCTGAACAAGATGAGACAATAAAATATAAACATGCTGAAATCTGAGAACCGGAGAGAAGTTTAGAAGTATACAGATGGTTCTATCCTTTTTACTGTCCCTGCTTTCCTTACAGCCTTGTAAATTATACATTGCATTTAGGTTATTAGGGAATAAGAATGAGCATCCTGATTTGTGCATGGCTATTTCAAACCGATCAGAAATTCTCAGAAATAGATGTGATTTACAGAGCGTACTGGTACGGTGGTAGGTATTAAAGCCATTATAATTAAGGCTAGGTCTCTATTTGTTACAAACATCTCTGAGAGCTTCCAGCCCACTTTTGAAGATCTGTCTAGTTTGCAGCTAGAGACATGGGATGTCTCAGCTAGCAAGTGATTTATTTTAATGTTTCTATAACTATTTTTAATTAATTTTTTTTTACTGCTGTGAAAGTAATTTGGTTTGCACCTTTGCAGACTGAGATGTTCTGTGTGCACATAAACAAACAATGGCAATTTTTCATGCTACCTTGGTAGAAAGTATCAAAATCGGTGTAGTTACAATACCAGTAGGGACAAAATGTAGATGGTTCAGGCTTTCTGACTTGGACAACTCTTCAGTGACTCCCAGGTGACAGGCGATCCGTTCTATTTGTGTCTGCAAGGTGTTGATTCTTTCTTAAAATGACCTAGATGCCCGTCATTTATGTTAAAGAAGTTGAGTCCAGTGGGAATCAAAGGTAGTTGGGCCCTTACAAGTGTCACTTAACACCCCCTAATATCAGCCTCAGATTGAAAATTATAGTGGTTTTTATGATGCTGGAAACCCATCTATCTAGAGTGAGAGGCTGATGCAAAAATGTCATGCAGTCAGACCAACTAGCATCACCTTTAAATTTTCATTTTAAATCTCCATTCATGTTGCCTTCTAGGAATAAAAGAAAAAGAAATAAAAAGTACATTTTAGAAGTTCTAGTTACATTATAGTTCAGTAACATCTTAAAAAATATTTAGGATATTTAGGAACCAAATTTTTAAATGTTCTGTACCTCTATGTGTGCAATATTGTTTCTGAAGTCATCTGGGTGAAAAACTGTGAATAAGTCAATTTTAGGCTTAATCAGCTCCAGATGACATGTAGCAGAATTCATAGGTCCATAATTTATAGAGCTATCTACAGTATCAGGTGAATCCATCTAAGGATTTGTCAGCCAAAACTGGATTCAGTTACGTTGAAATCCAACCTCATTCCAACCTGACCCCAGTTCTGAAACCTTATTGATAAGAGTACTTTTACTTGTGAAAATATTTACTCATTCTTAAATTCAGTTGAGTTCTGACTGCAAAGTAGGGAACAGGGTCTGCAAGAACTGAAACTTTAACCTGAGAGAAAATATTTTTACTTTCCAGAGTTCAGATTTTTAAAGACCTATAAACATCAAATATATTAATTTAAGTCCATCTGGGACTTTTTCTCTATCCTTCTTTTCCTAAGTTCGCCTAAGTAACAACTCTTTATTTCCAACAGCACCTACTTCTCCTCAGTTTCTCAGGATCTGTTCTTTTCTGTTATCATTGGATTACTTATCAAGGCGTGACCTAACATACTGTAATTCATTCTGTGTGTTGGCTTAGGTTCTTCTGTCTCTCTTTCATTAATTCCCAGAACAACTTCAGCTGTAATCTTGGCAACCATTCGTTTTCCAGAGTTTTCATGCATGCCGGTCTGTAGACAAGTAGGTGTATTCCTTTGGGTTTGTCACCCAGGAAAACAGAGCACAAAGGTGGTACCTGGGGTAAACCTTACTGCAGAAAGACTTTAATCCAGGGATGCGGTAGCCTCTATTAAGAATAATGAGAACACTTCCTTTTAAAATACAAGTTTTTGGAAAAAGGTGTTAGGTTACAGAAGCTCAAGGCGAAAGTTTGAGGGGAGAAAAATGGGACATTATCTAATATAAGTAAAGAGATCCTGAAATACAGTTTCATAGGCTGAATACAATATAAAATTATTACACTGAAGGAATTCATTCCCTCTTTTCTTTTTATTTTCTTCTGGGCCTACACTCCCACACAGTAAAAGTTTCACTACTGGTGTCTTCAGCATTCCTTCTGCTTTTGTAACTGGCTCATGGTTACTCTTTCCAAACCCATTTTTACCCTGGGTCTGAGTCCTCTCTCTGTCTTACTTGTGCAAAGATTTTCTGACCATATTCCAATAGCTCAGAGCAATCCTCTTACATCTTTAGTGTTACAATATCAAATGTTGCTGTGTGAAAAAGAAAATAAAGCTTCTGCTAAGAATTGCTGTCTGCAGCTTCTATTCTTGTCAGTACTTCTGGAAGAGAGACCCTTGTTTCAGCCTGTCCCGCAGATTGGAGCCAGTCTCTAGAGCCAGCTTCACACTCTTGATATCTGGGAGGTTCTAAAGTTGTAACTGTTGATGACATTAACTTAATTCGGGATGAGGTGCCCAGGCATAAGGGCCAGTGCTTTCAGTGGCGTCTTCTTTGTTATGGTTCTCACTCCTCTACCGTTACCTTGAGTGTCGCTGTCACTTCTGTGAAAGAAATGGCCAAAACGGGCTCGAGAATCTTGGCTAAGTCCAGTCAGTGACCTGGCTTGTAATGCCATTGAGTAAGCCCCTCTACCATTAAAACTGTACTGTGACGCCACATTCACGTAACAGCCAAACCTCATCTGCGAGACGAAAAAACTAGTGTCTTGGCCCGTTTATCCCCAGCTGTGTGTAAAGAAACTGGAGAGCCCGTTATGCAGTGTAAGTTTGTAGCAGTTCACCTGCTATCTCAAGACCAAATAGCATTATATTTTTAGTGAGTCCGTTGCTCTTGATAGGCACAACGTGTTAAAAGTATTTTCTCATCTTTTGGCTGAGAGAATGAAAATTAACAAATTAGTAAAAAAAAAGGAACTGTATTTAAATAAACATTCCTCAGTGCATAAGGAGAGAAAAGGCACTTGGGAAGGCATAAATCTCGTCGTATTATTACAGCACAGGGCAGTGTGAATGTTTTGGGAGTGAATATTTGACATATATTTTTATTTTCAAACGTCATACTAATTTACATTACTCAGCCCTTTAACTGCCAAACTGTAAAAGTCCATTACGCTACTGAAAGGAATATACAAATTATCCCCTGGCACTTCAGGCAGGAGTTTTACATATACGCTGTTATTCTATCAGCCAGCTAGCTGCACGATTCTATTAAGGAGTAAGTGAGAAAATTATATTGCCTGCAAACTAATTGTACAAAAGACTCTGAAATAAGTAATCAGAGCCCAGTCCTTTCTGAAAACCAGCCAGGAGATATTATAAATTGCTCAATCGTTCTTGTCAGCCCAGTTTAAAGATTCAGAGCTGCCATGTTGATTTTGTTCCCTGTATAACACAGCAACCTCTCCAGCCTTTGACAAGACTGGGCAAACTCAACTTACGCTCTTACTAGCTGCTCGGTTTCAGCCTCCTAGCATCATGCAGTAGACAAGGAAATGGTAGAGCTTCCTTCTGAATCTTCCTCATTGAAATAAAATGCAGATCTGACCATCCTGAATGTATGATCCTGAAGGTCCCTTCCAACC
>NW_010230175.1:15248-25728 GCF_000690775.1 Eurypyga helias | reverse complement strand
CTTCTTCCCCTCTCCATTTCCACACCCCACCCTTCCCAGCCTTGTCATCAATCCATCTTCCAACTTCCTTGGCAGTTAATAAATGTGCACAGTGGAATCTGCGACTGGAAGCACCGGGGGTCAGGAGCACAGACCGAGGACACGGTCTGCAGAGGGAATACCACCCCTATTTCCCAGTGCTGTCACCCAGCTACGGGAACACTACACAGCCAACAGGCACACAACAAAAACGTGGCGCAGCAAAGAATCACTTTGACCAAAAGAACGCTTCAGGCACTGAAACATGTTTGAAAAACTGGAAGAAAATGAGAATTAACAGGAGAGAAAAGCTGCTTCAAGATAGAGAAAGAACGAAGTCTACATGGCTACCACGACCTAAAAGATTTAGATGTACATCCAGGCAACGCACAGGTCCCAGCCCAATGCACACACATTCAGCCTACAGACGGGTAGGAATGAACCGGAGCCTCTGCACCACTTCCCCTCCCCTGGATGGCTCCCGGGTTCCTTCCCACAGGGAGGAGGATGCGACGCCCACCCGGGTCATGCCGCAGTGCTGGGCTGAGGGACTGCAAGAACACGCCGCAGCCGTGGGAGGCTGAGCCTGCTCACGGTTCCAGCAATCCAGGGGTGCCTACGAGGGAGGACACAAACCCAGGGAATAATCTCAAGATATACTGTAGCTTTATGCCCAGGCAACCCTACCCTGTGTTGGAGCATTTTATTTTAGGACAGGAAAATGCTCCATCATGCAGCCAAGGAGAGAAATCCAGGGAAAACAGACAGCAGAAGCCACCTCCTCCCTCCTCGGAGATGTTGGTCAGGGAAAGCTGCGTGGTGACAACTTCCAGGGCAGGAAGAATAAGACTGAGCTGTTTTGGCTCAGCCCCCAAAACTGCAGAGCAGCAAGTGGGAAACCGCACCCAGGGAGACGCCTAGGGAGAAGAGGATGTTTTGTTGCGTAGGCTTTTGTTCCGGGCTTTGTTTATTAGCGATATTTCACAGCCAGGCAGGCAAAAGCATGGAAGCAATTTAAAGGGCCAGCCTGGAAGAAATAACCTGCTACAAAGTCAGCAGGTTTTGAGTTAGCAAACAAACAAACAACAAAACCGAGATTCCGGGGGCGGGAATGAAGCAGGATTTGCTACCATACTTCATAACGCAACAGCGGGCAACACAGTTCAATCAACAGCTGGTTCCAGCAGCGCGCCAAGCACCGGCACCAAGTCAGGAGACTCGGGATGGCGACAGCTACTCCACGGCAATGCCGAGACAATTTCTACCTGCTCTCCCACCTGCCTCTCTCCCCTCCCTCTCTGGTACCTTGGTCTGGGTACCAGAGATCCCTCTCTCACTGAGCTAGCTCTGCTTTAACCAGAGATGCTCCGTCAGCTCAGGGAGCTCTGGCCAAAGAACTGGCCTAGTAAAGAATTTGGGTTTGGGCAGCGTGGTGGTCCCAGAGGAGGCTCAAAGACAGCTCTGGAATAAGCATTTCCTTGAGATGCTGAAGCTCAAGTCACAACCAAACCCATGCAAAGCTTGGCCTCTCGATGGCCAAACTTAGGGCAGCACCGGAGCATGTCACTGGTACCATATGGATTCTAGCTGTTATTTCTTTAATGAAAATAAAACCAGATTTACACACGGAACGGGACAAATTTTGCTTCGGTGAGATTATGTTAAGGCTGTACTTAACAGTTGGTCCGGGAATGCCAGCATTTCCTTGAATTCCAAACTGGTTGGGAAGCGAGCTGAGAAAATAGAGCAGAGTGGTTTGATACTAAAACCCCCACTGGAAAACAGGCCCGTTAGCAGTTGTTCTGCAAATGAGCACAACATGCCCCCGTTCCAGTGGAAGGTGGTCAGTGTACCCGCCACGGGTGAGCGGAGAAGGACACGCTCTGTCCCAGCACCTCTGCACGTGAAGCCTCTGGGGCACCTGCATCCTCTGCAGCAGGAAAGCGTCAGAGCACTGGATAATCTTGACAGGATTTCTCGCCGAGTCCCTGAGTTTTTCCTTCTCTCTTTACAAAGAGCCTAGAATTTTTTACAGAGATACTGGGATGACTGGTGCCTTGGACAAGGCAAGAACACGCCAACAACACGTGCGTGTCCGTGTTCAGCAGCATCACGTTAGCACCGGCACAAACCACGCAAGCGCTGGCGTGCGACAGTGAGCCTAGCAAGCACAAACCCGGCAATGCAGCAAGAGAGGATCATGTCAGCAGCGATACCAGTAAAGAGCCAAGTTAATGTAGAGCTTAATTCTACCAGGCCAACAAGATTTCTGGTTCAAGTGGCCAAGCACATCTTGAGCCGCTCGCTCGTTCACAAGGAAGAGGAAATGCATCTCATCCTCCCCAGAGGCAACAAACCACACATCATCCACTCATTAGCCTCTTGGCAGAAGAATTAAGAGCACCACAACCAAACTGGTCTCCACACTTCTAAACTAACCCTCAGTGGGCTGGTGGGTACGAACCGGAGGAAGAAGGCAGGTGAAAGGGAGCAGGCTGCCTGCGTTTGCCCACACTCAAGTTTTAAATGGACACCAGCTGTTAATTCCTTTCCACATTCTTCACATTCTTTTGGCCAACTCCTCCACAAGACTAACAGAAACCTTTCCCCTCCAACTTTCATCTGATGCATAGATAGAATAGTCAGGCGTTTTCAGGCAAGGAAAAAGAAATATATATCATTATTGCCTTCATTTAAATGCATGCCTGCGGGTCCTCGGTGCATCCCTGCCCTTTGAAATGGGTTAAAGCGCCTTAATGCCATCTAAATTAAGTCAATTTGTTATTCAGGGCATTTGTGACCGAACAATTTGAGATGCAGCCTGGGAAGAAAAAGCACGCAGGCCGGAATTTAAAAACTCTGGGAAATAAGATGATGGATGTGGAGCAAAATCCCAGAAAAGCTACATCTTAAATAACTTGGGTCATTATCTTGATTCTTTGATGTTTCAATTATGGCTTTTAGGCATTTTAGTGCACATCCTTAGATGCTGCTTCATGTAAGAGAGAGATACTTATCATTTTATATACAATACAGTGGTGACTCTTTCCAGGTTTCTCGTGTCAGCTTGCCAGTACTTACAATTTTCTGCCCTTTCCATGAAAAAGTCTGGCACTCCTGCAATTATCAAAGTTGTCTCAGCTGCTTTAAAAGGACCACCACGATATTCTTACCTGAAACCTCAGGTAACTTTTCCAGGTGTCAAGGCCAGGAGAAGGGCTCCCTGGGGCCACACATAGCTCCCCGAAAAGTGCCCGGAGCAAAAGGTACTTTCCTCTGAGGCTGCCTGGGCATCATCGCCTGGGTATCATCATCCCGTGCGTGTTATTCGCGGCTCTACACACTCCGAGTGAAACGGGCAAATAAACACACCATCGACATTTTGCTCTTCCAAAATCACTTAACTATTGTTATTGGCACTGCGTTATAAACAGCTTCTGGCAACATGCAAATACGGCTTCATTTGCATACAGCAGCTTTGCTGGGCTCATGTTCCCGCGGAATGGAAACGGTCCGAGAGCTCCATGCTTCTTCCCACTGACCTCACGGGCAAGCCGCACCAAGTCTTTTCACACCAAGCTCTCAAACCTCAACTTTGTGAAGCTCTCGGAGGGAAAAAACCACATGCAACTACCCTGTATTTCTTCTGCCGTGACTCCGTTTCAACCGGTTACCCAAAACTTGCAAAGCCCAAAACCTGCCTACAAATCCCACCGAGTGACAACACCCAGCGGCAGAAGCTGAAGAAAAACCAGCATAAAGGAGCGATATGTAAAATGTTTGATGATTATTTCGTTCTGATTTGAGTGGGTTTTTTGCCTGAAAAATAGATCCTCAGCTGGCACACACCCAAGCCAACAGCTGCATTGCTTTTCTGCTTCCACAAACACTCCAAAAGTTAGCCAAAACCCTGTTTGTGCTGGCAAATGCCCAAGATTTTATTATTATGTACTATCAGTTCATAGTGAGAAACGTGCACTACAGGAAAATAAAGAAAACTCCGGAGAAGCTAAATAATTGGGTACAGATGTTGAAGATTTATGAAGCTCTCTATCCACCGGACAGTATTGTACAGATTGTTTCTACCACCTGTTTGCTTTCGGACTTTTTAATAAGATAACTATGCACGTTATCCTTCCAGAATATTCTAGAATTCCTCCTTCAAAAACCAGTAGCTTCTGATCTCCGCTTGCCTCCATAACAATCTCTCTTCAGAGTTCCACAAACACCACTTTAGCTTCACTTCATATTTAAATAAGATCTTGGCTGTTGTTTTCATTATCTGGCAACTTTCGAATGCAATCAGACCATTTCATTCTTACTTCATGTCCCAAAAACTAAACCTGACACATCATGCCAAATCCCCAGCATTCAGAATTCATTATAAAATATCTCATCATCCCAAAGACACTGTTCTAAATACCTCATCATTTTCCCCTTTTGGTTTTTTCGCCCCCTGTTTACTGGCAAACAACATCTGCTCAACATCTTTGGGGACCGCTGCTTCTCCGTTATTACACGGATGCCCAAACCTCGCTGAAACCAACACTCAGGTTAAGATGTCTATGAAAGTAACCCAGTCCCAGATTCCTGAACTTTGGTTCATTAAATTTACTCTACAAAATCATAAAATCATAGAATGGTTTGGAAGGGACCTTAAAGCCCATCTGGCCTCACCCCCTGCCACAGGCAGGGGCACCTTCCACTAGACCAGGTTGCTCCAAGCCTCATCCAGCCTGGCCTTGGACACTTCCAGGGATGGGGCCTCCACAGCTTCTCCGGGCAAACTATCTGGAATGTGCCAAGTTCTGCAGATGACAGCAGATACTGAGAGTAAAAACACACGAAAATCACCGGCATTTTTCATAGCTGACGTGTAATGCCTTTGCCATTTCAAATTACATCACGAGTCCTTTCTTTCCACCAGCATAAAATGGCAAAACAAGGTACATTCACCTGGTTGTTTTTCCAGGACTTTACAAAAAAAGAGGATAAATCACCAAAAAAGGTTGCGTTCCTGCAAACCAATGCATGTGACCACTGACATTTCTCCTCCAGCACAAAGCATCCAGGCTCCATCCTCTCCCTGCCCTTAGCACACCGTGACTTGGTCAGATAACCTGGCATATGTCTTCACCTTTCCCACAGGCCACAGCCGCTGATAAACGCTTCCTGAAAAATGATTTCACCCTTTCCAAAGATGTGGCTTACGCAACACAGACCATATGAAGGGCGTGACCTCATTACAGATTTAGATACTCGGTTCCCATCTGAAAAAGAAGTAGATCTGGTAAATTAGGAGGGCTGGAACAAGGTCTGTGGAGATTAAACTTTTCCTATAGCTCTGAAGTAGACTTTGTCAATCACAACCGTGTTTTGGCTTCAAAATAATGTTAACAAAATATCCCTATTTACACAATAAATGTGTAAACAAGTACAGGATTTCCAACGGGCCGGTGTGACAGATGCCCTGACGCCATGTAGAGCCACCCCATCTCTCTAGTGATAAAGTGACACTGGGGACAGCAGGCTGGGGGGTCTGTCCAACTTCCCTTCTACCCCAGGGAATTACAATGGCAAAAACAAACGTTAAGAAATTACAAGTGCAGAGAAGTTCCGTTTTATGTCAAGGAACGTTCTTCCATGGATGGCAAGCCAACGTTTGCGTGCAGGAGATGACTATCCATTCTCTTCACTTTTCTGCAAATAAATGAAGCGAGGAAACACTTCCGCTACGTACCTACTCCATTCCTCAAGCAGTTTTTGAGCTGCCTTCTGCTGTTTTCTGGACTGAGGGCCTGAAGTAGTAATCAGCTTCACCACAGCTCCAGTTTCTTGCCTCATGCTCCTTGCTTTCAGGGCTTGCTATGGAAAACCTCCCCCTTTTCCCTGAAATTCAGAAGACCTTAGTGCCTTCAACTGTCTTGGGTTATGGAAATACGCAAAGCAATTCCCATACAGGAAGAAAAAGAGAGAAACATCCTTCACATGCCATGGCTCACATGCCTTGGACACTCAACAGATCGGTCCTTACGTCAATATTATTGTATTTCATGCACCTGTGAGAAGAACTTAAAAATATTATATAAGAAGAGTAATGCACAGCCAGTCTGTGGGCTGCACAGAGTGCTCGGCCACACTAAACCAGCTTCTGCCCCACAATTTCTGCTCCTTGACGGCCTCAAGGTAGATGTGATCAACTGAGGAAAGAAGCCCAGACTATTCCTCGTTGCTTAGGCCACCAGTTCAGGGCCTATCCAGAACAAGACAACCATCATGCCATTTCCTTGGATTAATGCTGAGAAACAAAACCACACCGACATGGGTACTCAGTGTTAACCTTGAGGAAGGGTTATATCCCAAAGATAGCAGCCGGGAGATGCAGAATCTGGCTAGTTAAAAGGCAGAAATAGAAGTCTGACGAGTGGAAAGCAAATGCTCCCCCTGTGCTCAAGCTGAGCAATCACATCCATGTGTAAACCAGCTACACCTACTTGAGATAACCCTGATGGTAACTCACACACGATGTCCGAGTATAGAATTTGACATTGCAAATGCAATTTTATGAATTGTCCTGTAGAGCAGCAGTACCGCCTCTCACATAATCAAAAAACAAAAATCAAGAACCAAGCTCTGGAATTGTTTAGGAAATAACAATGGCAGGTGGTTTTCATTTTTCTCTGCATCTCTGAAGTAGGACAGGGTGACACGGTCAGGAAGGAATGCCTGCAAACGGTAGAACCTTAGCTTTTACTTTTAAAATACAAATAAGGTGCTCAAATATTTAACATATACACCTGCAGATTTATGGTTAAAAAACCAAAACCATACAGCCCTGAAGCAATTCAGAAAGTGCTAATCCTGATCATTTTCCACCTAATGACTGTTTACTACACAAGTCCTTTTAAATGCTTGGCAGCTCTCCAGATCATCCTGCTTTTTCTTTCTCCTACACATCACTCCAGACAGCCATCTTGGGGGAAGAACAACCTCTGGAGGACAATGTTCCCTCTCCACGGCCTTTTCGGGCTCTAAAAGCTTTGTTTCCCGAGGGAAACCCTGAGCATCATTTCACTTTCAGGGCAAAAATAAAATCTTAAAGCTTTAAAAGCATTGCCAAATATAGAGGACAGAGAAGAGGGGAAAAAAAAAAAAAAAAGTTCTTTTTTGAAGGATTTAGAACTTGCCATTGGTTTTACAGTCCCACCGCTTGTGTTAAAGCTTTCTCCGGGCATCACAGAAAAGTGAGATCTCGGCTCACGAGATCTGGGCGAGGATGGTGGCTGTTAGCGGAATAAAACAAAAACATGACCGATGCAACACACTGCAATCGGTATTTGAAATGAAATCGGTCAAGCCCATATTCAAATCAGGTCAACAGTATTAAAGCATCCTTAGGAACAGCAAACCAGGACATTTCTCCAAGTGAACATATTAATGGGAGTGTTTTGAAACGCGTGATGCACCAGTAAGAGGCTTTAACATAAACCTCAGGATTACACTACACCAGCTTTTCCATTATTATACTCTTCATTAAATACCACGCACCGTGAAGACAGCAAGAGGTTAAAACACACCAACGGCTGCTGCTCAGCCCTCATTTTTCCTAAGGATCCCGCTGTTTCTACTTCTGCAACTCCCGGTATTCCGTCCCCACAGCATGAAGTACTGAAAGTGGGATTTTAGATAAAACGTAGTGATGGCATCCATGTCAACACAACATCCATGAAGAAGCCTCAACATTTCAACTGTGACAGCAAAATTGCCCCCTCGTTTCTGGAATGATCCGCTTGGTTGACTCCATCTTAACACACTGCCTCACCACACAATGATTCAGCCATTTTAATTCCTGGATGACCAGAGTTTGCTTTTCCTTCGGCATGCTGCTGCCCACCAGGGCCAGCAATCTCTCCGCATAAAGCACACGCAAGCAAAGGTTAAAAAGGCATTGGCTAGGGGAAGGTGGTGAGAGGTAAAGCACAGCAATGGGATTGAATACATGGAAATGCAGAATTTTTAGATTGTCCCTGGCTTCTTTTTCCAAACAGGCAACTCAGGAAAAACTCTGCAATCTGGTTCTCTTGAGAGGGTAATGATGAACGCAGGCTGCCTTTAATAACAGCCCCGGAGAGGAAACTCAAGTTCCCAAGCCGTAGGAGCGAGCTGGGTGCGCAGACACTTGTAGGCAACACAGACGCGGTGCGGGAGCCGGGGGTGCAGAGCTGACAGCTTGCCAACACAAGCTGGGAGTCACGTAGATGCGTGAGTCACGCTCCTACCCCGAGCATCCCTCCTGGCAGGCTTACCCAAGGCCAGGGGCTGCGGCCTGCCAGGGTGGGGAGGTCTGCTTTGCTCCTGGAGAGCCCTGAGCACACACCGGGCACCCGAACCCTGAAGATTTCACTAGTCTCTGTCTAAAAGCCGGTCACAGCTATGTGGAGAAGACGGAGGGAGAATGCAAATCACCAGCCAATGCTACCGCGCGGTGCTCATGCAAGCACACGTTAACGCCCGCGGCACACAGAGCCAGCGTTGCACGAACCGCAGCTTCCAAGAGGAGCTGCGAGTAGAGCCAGAGTCACATCAGCATCCTTCGTAATCCAGAAGGATGCATGTCGCTGCATCGGTTCATCTGTGGGAAGGCGTCAAGAGAAAAGGTGACCTGCAAAACGCAGGGGTTATGTTCGTCCTTTCACTCGCGCTCCTCCAGCATTTAGAAGGGACGGCTCTACAGCTCACGCAGACTGGACAAATGAAACAGGAACGCAACAGTCAGTTCTTTTCAAAGACTCACTGCTGACATTCCACAAAACTAATGCAAGTTCCAGGCAAAAGGAATGGAGCCTTTCCAGGGTAGCAGCGGATCAACAGAAAACAAGCTCTAGGCAATGGATGAAGCTTGTTACCCTGCAAGTGCCTGAAGTACAACCGTTCATTCAGATATTTCACATTGACACTGTACTCAGTAATTGCTGAAAAGGTGCTGTAGCTGTGAAAACACTGCCAGCCATGACAAAAAGGTATTTGTGCTGACTACCCCACTCTTGTTTACCAAATACGTTGTAAAACCAGCATAAAAAACATGTTTATTACCTGAGTTACAAACATCAAGAGGAAAAAAATATTCCTTGACCAAAAATTTTAATTTAATCTATCCCAAACAGCCTGTAGGAGAGACCCAAACAAGCCATATTTGACACAGATAGATTAGACAGATGGTACAGCACGGTATAAAGGGGATTTGTGCTTGCTTGACTCTGACATGGCTGAATTACTTATTAATTGCAGGCACATTAGAGTTACGCCGGGTATTTTGCAGAGATGTGATGCCTATTTAAACTTCAGGCCATTCAAAGTTACCACGCCTTGTTTTGTAGCTTCTGTAGCCCACTTTTCAGAGCCTATCGTGATGTATTTCAATGTGAAATGGATATAAGCAGCACAAATACTCGTGCTGTACCGTTCCAGAATCTCACAGCAACCTGTGAATTTATGCAAGAAGAGGGAAATTAACCAAAAGATGAATAGAAACCTTGATTTAAAATAAAACCTCTGAATTCCTGAAGGCTGCTGACAGCCTCCACCTTCAAAATGAAGGCACTCAGCACAAGAGCCCTCTGTATTCATCTGCTCACTTCACCAGCGGCCGCTATCGGATCCGCTCGGGACCCTGGCAAAGCACAGGATTAAAAGATGTTATTGCAGGGAAAACAGGAGGGGGCAAAACTGAAAATCACTATCGCATTTCTGGGGACTATCCAATCCCGAGTTAACACTGGGAGCCCATGCGTACGGCAGGAACAGAACCACCGAACAGAGACTCTGATTTAAACCAGGCCATTTCCCCTGGAGCTTATTATACTTCAGAATAAGCATTTCTGGCACCTTCTGTAAACATCACCGGTCCCATTCAGCATTGGTGCAAACCTGTGGCCTTAAGCATACTCACACCTGGATGGATTTGTTGTTTTGGAGAGCTAACGATAGGACTAGATGCAGCAGGGGAAGGCATTTCTCCAAACTGAGCCAAATCAGGACAAACAAGCACCCGGCTGGGGGCTGCAGAGCGGGAGGGGAATGCAGAGAGCAGGAAATTACAGAGCGCCTCAGACATCCTCTGCAAACCAACACTTGCCAGCTATCGCCTTACCTCCGAGACGTGCCCAACTAGATTCCAGGACTGTCATTTCATGGGACGAAAATGCCTCTTTACTCAGTCTCCTCCCAAGGCCGAAGGAGGAAACAGTGATATCATCTGCCACTCCAAGGAGCACCAGGGGAGGGTCTGAGCTCCGATACACAGGCGTTAGTCAGGAGTAACCCAACCGCAGAAACGACACCGGCTATATTAGAATAGTCATCGGCAACTGTCCAAAATAGGAACCAATTGTTTAGGGGAGTAAACAAACACACCAGGTAACAGACCGTGGGTCTGTGGAAACGGCTACTTGCGTTTCGTTTT
>NW_010230175.1:6078-15217 GCF_000690775.1 Eurypyga helias | reverse complement strand
GTTGAGTGGAAACCCTCTCCCTACTGGCTGCCACCACCGAGTCCTCGAAAAGCTCCATGTTGGGTTTGTTCTTGTTGACAGAACCCAGCACAATTGCTGGATCCCTTGGCCACGGATGCTGTGAACTGGCAGGAGTACAGGGAACAGCATTCTGGGGAGAGACAGCCGTAACTGCACAGCTACTGCGCAGAGAGCTCAAGAAATGACAAATTAATTAACCGTTCCAACTGAGGAGTTAAAACTCAGCCTCAACCTCATCCCTTCACCAACAGAACTAGCAGGAAAGATGAAAAGTGATGCTTTTACCCCCCCAAAGTAACAATTCCCTAAGCGCCTCATCTGAGACAAGACAGACAGCACCACAATTCAAAACCAGAATAACTTTCTTACCCGCAGCCTAATGCCAGAAGCTTCATTTTACAGCTGTTAAGACACCAACAACTCCCATCAAAATGAATTGGGTCACCCAGGCTCCAAGCCCAAGGGAAAACTGTCATCTCTCTCCTTTCATTAACCTGAACAGCTCGGTTTAACAGCAGCAGCATCTCCAGCACGGGGGTTTTTGGCGACTCCAGCACAGGGGTTTTTGGGACCCCTCGCCATGCCGAGGCTTTCTGAAGGCTAGGAGCAGGCAGAAGGGGGTTGTTACCTTCTCTGCAAGTCCAGGTAATACCCACAAAGACTTTAACCCATAAAAACATTACACCCATCAGTATTCTTCACTGCCATCCTTCTGCGAGTTAGATGGGAAAGCAGAGCAGGCCACAGACATCCCCAGGAGAAGAGGAGCCCTGCAAGTATCCAGGCTAAGCAGGAATTTTCTAGCCCCATGAATGCTGCTAGGGCTGTTTTCTTTTTGTTTTGTCCCTGTTTCGGGCCCTTCCCCGATGACATGGCAGTTGAGCGCACATGAGCCCAGGCAGCATCCCAAACCCGGAGCGAGGACGGGGCAGTGCTGCTCCCCACCACCCTACTCCCCCCAGCACAGAGGCTATCCCATCTGCATACTGGGAACACCATCTCCTGCCATAACCCCAACTCCTTCTCTCTGATTTCCAAAATGAGGGCACAAATTAGCCTTCACATACCCAAAGATTAGGAGAAAAGAGGTGCTGAATCAGCAAGAACTCAGGACATTCTGGAAGTTCTGTAGGAATTACCGCTTAGGATCCCACCTGCTCCTCGGGCAGATTTTCTTCCATGAAGACTGGCACAGCTCGCTCTCCCTCCTCCCACCTGAATCCAGTATTAATTTAATCAAAGGTGGTTTATGAGCAAGTTGAGGACAAGGGATCTGCAATCTAACCCACTGAGACCAGCCAGCCTTAAGTCTAAGCGACATTATTTCCCCCCATCCCCCAGCATTCTTACATCACTTTCAATTTTGTTCACTTTCACAAAGTTGACCTTGATTTTAAGCTATTTGCAAAAGGGAGTCACCATCCCGGGAGGTGTTCAAGGAGCGTGTAGACGTGGGGCTTGAGGCCATGGTCTAGTGGGTAGGGTAGTGGTTGGACTGCATGATCTTACAGGTCTTTTCCAACCTGTGTGATTCTGTGAAGCAGGGGCCCAGGGAGAGGCCTGGTGTCAAACACACTATTTCCAAGCCAGATAACGGACCTGTTCATAAGCCTCTGCAGAGCAAGTCTAAGATTTCCATGGATTCCTTCGGCAGCAGAGCACACATGCTTGCTCAATCGTGTACCAAGACTGCTTTTCTCACTATGAATCTCTGCTCAAGAAAGAAACAGGAGCCAACCCTAAAATAAGCATCCCAAGATCTGATTCATGTTGCTAAATAATTAGTGTTTGTCAAGGAAAAACCAGCACTGAAGCCAAGGTCCCTTAAGCTATTTCTGATACTTGCACTTTCATATACACCAAAAGGCGTTTAAAAAGAATTCAAGATCCCGCTGCGGCAACCTGGGCAGGTTCGTGAGGGGCACGACTTGCTTGTAGAGACCACGTCCCACCACATACTCATTCAAACGTTCAGAAACAGGGCTATAACTGAGTAAAACTGAACTAGGCAAGAGATGCTGGGGATGCCAAGCAGAGAACGGTGAAGCTGGTACCTGGCAGGAGGCATGAAGGTCTATCACTGACAACAGGGAAGTGCCATCGCGGAAAGGCACAACCCGCTCATCACCAGTTCATTTCTGTATATCTTCAAGCCAAGGAAGTTACCTTTAGCATGAAGGCAGGCAGAAGTGCTGGATCTGAGGGATCTAATGGACACCTAATGCAGAGAGACATTAGATAACACCGGCTCCACTTCCATCACAAGGTGATGTGGCCAAGAGAAAAACCACTGGCTAATTTAGAGAGCCTGAAGAGCAACCACAGGCCATCGTAAACCAGCACCAGATGGCGTGTGCTAGGGGTGTGACTGGTCAAGACAGCTTAATAGTGTGGTTGTTTTCCTGGTGTTTCATCCGTGACCGAAATTCAGCTTGATCATGCCCCTTTGGGTTTATATGCTTTGGTCTTCTAATTCGGCTAGCGAGTGAGTCTGGCGAGCGCAAAGCTGTGACCAGAGAAGTACAGCAGTGCCAGGGTAGGTGGGAGAACACAGAGGGACCTTCCCTTTCTTGGAGCAGCTCCTAAAGGTGGGAACTCCAAAGGCAGCTGCTGGAGCATGGAGGGAGAGCATTAGCACGGCTGAAGTACCACGATTCCGCCGTGATTTCCAGCCAGGCAGGCTGACGATGAAAGATTTAACGTGCCTCCTCACTCACTACCAGCGGCCAATCTGACAGCACGTCGCCCGATCCAAAATGGCATTTCTCCTGCGGTAAATCCAGGACAAGGCCATTATACCATGAAGAACAGTGTCAGAGTCCAAGCCCATTCCAGTTTTGCCTTGCAGGAACCCACCCTGACTGAGGGTGAACACCCATCACCCACCTCCTGCCCCAGCAGCACGAAACGGCAGGGCAGGCATGCCCAGCATTCCCTGGGGTCAGCCTGCAGGGTCCAGGCGTGGGGCTGGGATGAACCCCAACACTCCAGGACCTGAAGCCCAGCCTTGCTGCGCCGGGCTGGCCCTTCTCTGCCCCAGTTTGGGAAGCAGCAAGTGCTCCGGCTGGCTATCATGCCATTGGGGTTGCCTTTTCCAGGAGGACCGCAGCTTATAGTGGGCTGACCACCGAAGTGGTCTCCAGAAAAAGGCAACTGGTTCACCCGGAGTTCATAAATGAAATATTCCTTGTCTCCTTCCTACCCACAGGAGTCAAGCTAGAGAACAGGGTGGACAAAAGGATCTCTTCACTTGGAACTTCAAAGAACGGTATTCCCACTGCCCACCTGCACCAACAGGATTAGATGGACAAATTAGATTTTTTTTTTTTAAGGCCGATGACAATTCAACCACTCATTTTGGCTACAGGGGTGTTTGCTGAAAGCCTTTCTAGGCTTCATTTCCATGATAAAAGGCATGCATTGTTTGCTTCCCTTCCTTGCCTCATAATATCATTAAGATGACATTCAAGCCACATGACAAGCTCTGGTTTTTCCCCTCATTAAATACAGCGGTCATTTCTGCTTGTCTGTCCTCTGTTTCACCCTACAGGAAATTCTCTTTTCCAATACATCTGTTGTTGATGGCAAGTTAAAGGAAAATAGTATTTTATTATTAAATTTTACACTAGTTAATGTACAGCAACATTGGGGAGGGGAGGAATATACACTTGTACTCTCAGGTCAACAATAACAACAGATCAGAGCTGAAGAAACAGGAGTAAAGAAGCCTCGGGAGCAGACCTCTGACACACGGAATATTCCACTTCTCTGGTACCACCAGATGAAAGAATTTCTCTGTTGGCTGCTATTTACAACGAGGTAGAGAAGGTTTAACTTCTGGATATTGGAATTGTAACAGCAATTGCAAAAGCAATGGCCTATTTTCAGCAATGCACTGACTCTGCGGATGACTTACAGTCACGGCACTGTAACGCAGCAAGAGGCAATCAGAGAAGAGACTGTGACACAGTCCATTTTGAGCACAAGGCTTGCACTTCCCATGCCACTTCGGATTCTGCATGGAAACAGAGCTGGAGAGGTTTATCGTAGCCTCCAACAGACACCCCCGTGCAGCAAAAGCATAAAATTAGTAATTATAACAGCTCCACAATGCATCCAGCTGCTAAAACCAAGCAGGCGTCACCTCAGGGTACAGCTGAAACCAGGCCTGGGAGGTAGCACACACTGCAGTGCGTAACTGCGGGACAACGGCTCCTTTCCTCCTCATCCCTTGAAATACAAACATAATTAAAAAAAAAAAAATAACAAAACCAACTCAAACTCCACAGCTAAAATTAAGTATGGCCTTGTATAAAAACTTCCTCAGCTGCGTTTCTTCTGGGGTTTTCTGCTGTTTGGGTTTTTTTTCGCTATGATGCTCAAGTTACAAAGCCTCCTCCCTGTTGTTGATGTTCTGGACAGCCTGTAGCCTTCATGCTGAAACCAGGAACTCAGGAAAAAGCCCACAAAGTTTTGTTTGTTTGCTTATTCCCCCCCAAAATACAGGTTTTAAACAGTATACTGTCAAACACAATGCTAGTACTAACCATGCTACTGACCACTGAATCGATCCCACTGTACTTCTGGAGGTCGGAGCAGAGTGAAGTACCTCAGCACCCACAGACCGAGGATAATTCTTAATTGTCAGAGAGACCTGGGTCCACCAGCAACAAATCAACATCAAAACGTGCCCAGTGCCACTCATCCACGTACAAAAACTGCACCATTTCCCCAAACATGTCACTTTTTCTGGAAATCGGCTTATCAGTCCTCATATGAGTAACCCAAACCCCAGGCAAGGCTTATTTGGTCATTCTCCTGATGCAGTATCAGTGCCACGGAAGCAGGAACAGGACACAATTGCTCCACAGTAGTATTATTAAGAAGAAAATAGGCTGCCACAAGTTTGGACACCAAGCTCTTAGGCTTTAACCGTTGAGACCACATCTTCTGAAAGCAGCACTAACAGCTGAGCATTCTGCAGACGTAAAGATCAACAGCAGTTACCTGGAACAGAGTCCTGGCAAGCAGAGGCTCAGACACCTTCTTCTGCAGGGAGCCCACATTTGTGTGGCTCCAAATAACCTGGAAAAAAACCAACTGTGACCCTGCTCAAAAGCACTGGAACCTCCAAAACCCCCTGCTTCAAAAACCCCAGGGAAGAGGATGCTCTCTCTGGCAAGCCACAGCATGTGTCCAAGACTGCTCACCAATTTC
The DNA here is from genome assembly GCF_000690775.1 of Eurypyga helias. Classification (NCBI taxonomy): domain Eukaryota; kingdom Metazoa; phylum Chordata; class Aves; order Eurypygiformes; family Eurypygidae; genus Eurypyga; species Eurypyga helias. Next base: position 9,979 of record NW_010230175.1, on the reverse strand, counting down.
TCAGAGGAGGAGCAAGGGGTTTGCTAAGCGATTCTGGGGAACAAATTCCTAAGGTGTAATATCCAAGGACAACGTATCAGCACAAAATTCATCAGCATTTAGAAGCCAAACCCAGCAGCCATCTAGCCTAGACTCCTGATACACTCTAAAGCCTTGACTTAGATTGTTCTGCTCAAGACCTCAAGTCAATACTGCATTTTTTTCCCTGGCACTTACCCCTGAAAGGCAGCAGATTGGGAAGTGCTAAACCCACAGTCACTGCGGTTTCAGCACCCACCAACCTTCCGCTTGGCATTTCTCACAAGTGATCCATGCCCTTCAGGGTTGACTGCAGGAGAGTCCCCGCGCTCTGAAGAGAATCACCTGCATTTTCCAGGCAGTAGCTAATGAAAATCAAAACCAGCATGGACAGGTTTTTAAAGGGAGCTCCCGATGACAACAAAAATTAGAAGCTTTCTTTAATTTTAACACCATAACCAAGGAAGGAAACCACGTACAAAACATTCCAGCTACCACACACTGAGGCCAATTCAGAGAAAAAGAAATTAGGTGATGTATTTCACCAAAGTTAAATACTTGTCACTACGCAGGTAACTTCAGTACTTTCTGTTTCAGGAAAACAAGATTATCACTTAGAACACTGGAACGAAGAGAATGAGTTTGCCATTCGCAACAGCAACTCAACCCAAATCTCTAGGAACGCTCATTGGGACCATACTCCATATTCCACAAAAAAGGTGACTAGAGAGTTGCAGAGCCATGTTAGCATCTCAACACAAACACCTCATTGCATGAGAAAGCAACTCACCCTGAGCTAGAAATGTTTGGGTGTCAGTGTAGTAACACGAAGCCCCAACAAAATACACCGGAGTTAGGCGCACGCCGGTCTACCTTTGGCATGGCCAAGAGGTCCAAGACCCTACTCTTACAAAACAAAGAGTAAGTTCACACCGGGATCACGTTCCCAACCTTGCTCGCCGGGTCCTGAGCTCCTTGGCCAAACCGGGGCTGCGGACAGAAGGTCCAGGCAGAAACATAACGAGAACAACAACCCAATACCAACACACACGTTCCCTCAGGACCTGTCGAGTTTCCACTGCAAATTCTTCTGAGCAGCGTGTGAACCACTGTGAGGCACAAAGCACATTCAAAATATGGCCTGTTATTACGGGAATATTTGCGTAATAGTTACGGAGATGTATTATAAGCATAGTTTCGGGACAGTTAGGCCAAGGTGAATCGCCCATCTCTTTAATCCTTTAATAACATGCTTGGAATGCAATTTGGAAATTCCCCTCTGATAAGTAGACTTGCTGCCTGCATAGTGACCATTTCTCAACATACATTCCCATCCAGCATTTCAGTCTTTCAAAATCCCAACATTTAGATCGAGCCACAAACCAGAACATTAACAATACACACAAAGTTATTTTTGCCTTTGTTTCATATATTTGCACACCCTCCTGTCTCTCTTCAGAGCACCACATGATGTTACAGCCAAGCTCCTAAATATCAGAAAGGAGATGCTTCTATATCAAGACACACAAGAAACTTCTAATGGTACGGCTGGCACAGGCACCCATCTAATGGAGTTTGCAAACGTTGAATGGTACGCCTGCCACAGGCACCAATCTAATGGAGTTTGCTGAAAATTCCTTTTGGGCCCAAAGCTCTTCCATGGCTCCTTGGCGTCCTGCCACAGCTTACGGCAAGCAGAAGCTAAAAATGAAACCAGCTGTACTACCCCGGAATAAAGTGAGCACACTGCTCTGCCCCTAAGGTGATGTGTAGGTCCACTGCCCCGTGTCAGGAACCTGAGGGACTTTGGGATGCTTTGAACACTCACAGAAAGCAGAGCGCTGCATCCCCAAGGGATCCACATTATCTTCTGGCAGTCAGCAACAGCTGCAGCAACATCTCTAGCGTGGTTGGCATGCCCCCCACCAACGCAGCGCTCCACCCATCGCTGGCACATCCACGTGGTCCTCACCCCTCAGCTCTGCTTCCCCAAACACATCAGTGGATCCTCACCATGTTCCTTTTCCACTTCAGAAGATCCTAGTTAACACAACCAAATGGCTGGTTTACCTCAGCCCATCAGCAATGATTATCTGAACAACCATCTCCAGACCCTGATATACCCCAACAGCATATCTAAACGCTCATCTTCGCTACACATGCCCCGGCAGCATAACCTCACTCAGGATTTACCACCCGATTAGGATTACTTAGACTAAAAACACAGATAAGATGAGAGCGATGTGCTCCTGTCGCTCACACCTGCCCACAAAGAGGTTATCATCATCCTTGACTCCTGCAGTTATTTATTTTATTATTGGTATCTTTTCACACTCTAACGTGGTTCAGACACGTAACTGAGCAATACAAAATTCTCTCAGACACGTTCTTCCGCACATTTTTATATGAAGATGATTTAAAACCTCAAGCCACAGACTGATGACGTAGATCGGCACAGCTCCACACGCTGGGATGCAGCTATGTATCCTGGCACGACTGGGGATTTACATCCTCCATTCTTCAGCGTCACAGAGAAAGAAGGATCGTAACATTGCAGTGAGAATAAGCACAGGAGGTCCTCCTTACGAAACGTGAAGAATGCAGTGGAGAGATTCATTACTAATCTGGCAGATAGCAGAGATCATTACTACACCATGATTGCTTCAATACTTGTCTGGGGAAAATATCGTTAATTCTTTGTGGTATGTGTTTAGCTGAAAGTCATCATATTACGGTCTGTCTGGCATACGGAGGGAACAGACCTCTAAAAATAAACTACTTCCCTCACCTGTGAGCTCCTTAGAGCAGTTCATTACTTATTATTATTTAACGTATTATTAGCCATTATTCACATCTCTTACGTAAACTGTGCAATTTCTGGAAATTTTTATGCCTCCTAATAGACAGAGGTAATCTGAAGGTGGGCAAGTCTGAAAAAGCAAGGCTCAGCGCAACTCGACTGGACTGCAGTTTCTACCTTTACCTCTCTTTACCTTTTACCTGAGTTTTATGCAAGCATCACTCCTCAGAGCCAGACCCTGACCAGCAATAAAGCTACTTTACACGCTCCGGCAATGGGAAGCTGCAAAGCTGGCTTAAGGGGCCAGTTTGGGTCAGGGAATCCCCCCGGGGTATCTGGCACAGAATGGTTTGGGTTGGAAGGGACCTTAAAGACCATCTAGTTCCAACCCCCTGCCATGGGCAGGGACACCTTCCACTAGACCAGGTTGCTCCAAGCCTCATCCAGCCTGGCCTTGAACACTTCCAGGGATGGGGCATCCACAGCTTCTCTGGGAACCTGTTCCGCACGCACCAAAAGGTCGCGACTTAGGGTGGTCCAGGCTTTTGGTTCTCAAGCTCGTTACTCCATAACGTTCCCACTTCTATTTTTCCTTTTACCGAGTTCCTTGTCCAGGCCCCTGCGGCAACGCAAACACGTGTCCAGGGAATACTTCCTTCAATCCATGCCTTCCTGCAGCGGGTTCGCACCAGGGTTAAGCACAACCACCTGCTGACTCAGTATATTACAACCTCGCTCTGCACCATCAGCCCCTCCAGCCCCTGCTCTTGCCTCACACTATCCCATTTAGAAGCCAACTCATCCTCTTTCCGTAAGAAACTAATTTAAGCATCACAGGTTTTAAGTTTAAATGGCTTATGCCAACGACTAAAGCTGCACAATCAGATTCTTCTGTTGGCAAATTCGACACAGGGCCGAAAAAATCAAATTTGCTTGGTTTTACCCTTAAACAAAACCATATACGGTCTGCGGCGGTAAACCGCTGTTCGTTTTAATATCCAAACTCCCACTGCCTGCATCCAGCCTCTTGTGCCAAAATCCCGTCACCCACAACCAGCCCAGGCACGTCTGAGGCTGCTGAAC
>NW_010230175.1:0-6065 GCF_000690775.1 Eurypyga helias | reverse complement strand
AACCGATTTATCTCTACCCTGATACTTCCAGACAGTTCAAGATGAATTTGAAGACACTACGACTAACCTACACGAAGATAAAAATCCATCCCGTTTCTCGTTCAGACAAAGATTATATAAACAGCTTTCCCTAAGCCGGGGCCGCAGGGCTTGTGCTTCCCTTGCATCGTACTAATACAGCTTTTTCCTTCTTACCTGCGTGCCCATCCCGCCTTCAGCTGAAGGCTTGAGAGGGACCTAAACGATACGATGCAAACCATATATTACCAAAACCCCCCTGAACCCTCAGTCAATAATCCATTTCTAGGAAAGAATTTGTGCTCAAATGAGGTAAGTGAACACTTTCCACATCTCCTGTTATCCAGAGTACTATTTTAGGGAGAGGGTGACTGCATTCACGCTTGTCGCATAGTCCTGCTCCCAATCTCCTGGCAGATGCCCAGCACATTCCAGTATTTAATGCACAAGGCTTGTTGGGATGCAGTCCCGCTTATCTCCCAGACACATTGACTAAGACTTTCCCACATAAACTGACCCACCCTTTAGTAGCGAGAGGTCACTCAGTACAATCAGCCTTCAAATGAGACAAACAATCAGGAAAAGCCTCTCCGATGCCAAAAACACAAAGAAGAAAATACAACAGGCTCCAGTGTTTGTTGTATCAAAACTTTTAAGACTGCAAGACGGATTTTTTTCAACTGGTGCAAACCAGTGTAGCTCCACCAAAGGCAAGCAGAACTTTTTTCAGGCTTAGGATCTGGCGTCCTGAAAGCATTTAAAATTACAGTATGTTATTCTAAAAAAGAAGGTTAACGCATACGGACCCCACCCGACCAGGAATACCTCTGAATTTAATGTGAACTGCAGCATGGGAGTTTAAAGCCCACATTTTTCCTGACTCGTCACCCCTGAGTCAGGCTGACTACTGGACCATTCAAATTTCCCATACTTTTTGAAAGCCCAGGCAGCATGCGCTGCTCAACTCCATCATTTTCCTATTCCGTACAATACAACTGGCAGAGAGGGAAATTAGACCATTGGCTTTCCCGACATCCTCACTAGCCCCCCGCATGACCCACGGTCTAGTAAGGGGTGTTCTGCTGGATGATCCACCTGTATCGGAATGCTCCCTACGGCAGATTTGGGCCCAAAATACCCTTCCAAAAACACAGAGGCCAGTAATTAGCCAGTGAGAGCCAAAAACTGCTTTCTCCAAGCGCAGACTAGAATGATCAGCTTCGTGTCGCATTCCAGCGTTGCTATAAATGTATACGCCAGTAGCATACTGGAGCCACCAGTGCAAAGCTCTCCATCTGCAGAGCCTGGCTGCAGGTCACCCTCAAACACTTTAATTAAATATTTGTTTACTAAGAGAAAAGTCAGTGAAAGTCCTTGGGATGAAAATCTCGTAATTAGTTTAGCTACATCCAAAAGCCAACTTCCCAACTCAGATGCCCACACTAAGACCTGTGGGTGTTATAAGAAATGTATCTACACGAAGTTAATTTAGCTAGAGCAGGCAGCACCTTTTCCCTTCTAAGCCAAAAAAACAGAGGAGCGACTATATTAGCTGGAGTTACCTGTGGTGTCTAGGAACTAAGGAAAATTGATTTCATGAGTGGGGAACAAAAATAAGCATTTGGTAATCCAGGCTCCGGACCTGCTCCATCAGCCAGCACCCACCGTGCCGTAAGGAACAACACACAGTGATGCTTTCTTGCCCTTTCAAGCGCAAGGCTCCCTTTTATCACAGAAAAGTAAGAATCAAAAGCAGATGCTCCACGCCATTCTACAACAAATGGATCGATACAACGATGGGATTAATTCGGGATCAAGCGGCAGTAACTTACAAACCCCAAAACGCGGCTCCGTGTTACTGCTCGATGGTGAGAAGTCCACGACGCCTTGTCCAAGACCTTGACGGTGTACTTAGGACTGGAGCAGTACTGGGGGCTGAGTCCCACAGGGAAGATTAAAGACCTCCCACAGATGCCTGTTGGTCTGGCTCGGGAGCAATTTCTGCCTGGTATCAAGTTCGACAAACCAGGATAACCTTAAAACATCAGGGCCAGGCTTCCGAGAGGAGCCCCTACGTCACCCCGGAGCACATCCCACCCAACTCGCTGCTCACCCAGCCGCCCCCCGCCACTCACACCTCTCCGAAGTGCAAAAATAGAAAACCCCACAAAATTCAGGCTTGGCGGGGAGTAGATCCTGACCGCTACAGACACCCAACTGAAGCCCTGGATCACGAGATTTTAGCAGAGTCATTGCCTTAATGTGATGCTGTGTTTTAAGAAACCTCAAGGAGAACTTAAAAAAAAGGCAGAACTGAAGGTCTGTAAGTCACTACGGCCAGGAAGGCTCACAGCCACCAGCCAACCACTTTCTGAACAGAGGAGGCATCAACACTTTGTTCATTAAGGTGGCTACTGCAAATACCTGAACCTATGTGCCATTCTGTCACGTGGGCAACAAAGTGGTACGTAAAATCTTGTTTTCTTTGCTCTGCGTCTGCATATCTTCATCTCTGATTACATCTTCCCCCAGCTTCAAATCTTTTTAACTACGCACGCAGCTCTGTATTGTCACAGACCCAATCCATCGCATAAACCCTCCCACACGGAAGACTGGCAACTGCCCACCCCGACTGAAACCCGTTTCAGGGATCATCCTGCATTCCATATTCCACAATGGCCAAACCCACTGAAAAACTGAACTGTCAGTCAACCCCTATTCTAAAAACCCAAAAAAACCCTTCTGCTACTCCTTCTTTGCAAGTCTTGGTCAACAGCGAGGCCAGTTTCTCCAATTACTACCAGAGTACTCTTGTTTCATATGCTCACAACTACACTAACTCCAAGCAGTGAGACTTTAACCGAGAAGGAGAAACGGTTTCCTCCTGTGTACAGCTGTGGATACAGGGACAAAAACAGGAGACTAAATCCAAGAACATCATTCCCAAATTTCACAGATCACTGGCAAAGTGCTCGGCAAGTGTAACTTTGGGATCTGGCTGCTTCCTCCAAAAAGAGCCCAGCCCTGTGTTCGGAATCCTGGCAAACAGAGCAGCTCCTTAATTTGGAACGTTTACCTGTGAACAGTTTCACAGTGGTGTATTTTTAGGTCAGCGAACAGCGTATTAACGGCACACCTCTCCCGTTCCAACGGCACGCCTGGTATGAGCAGCCAGTCTATTCGTAGGATCTAACAGGTGTGTGTGAGCATCTGCTGGCACACAATTTTCACGCCGAGGGGCTCTTCTTTCCAGTTCTCACTGCCGTCTCTATGTGAGGGGTTGCCGGATACATCAAACCAACATACCATCTCTTTTTAAAGTTCTAATGCTTAGCACGTTTGGAAGAGTATGAGATACAAATGACGGCACAACAGCAGTAAAATGTTTTTCTGGTGGCGGTGGTGACAGGCCAAAGAGATTCCTGGTGTGCTAAAAAACATGCAGCTTGAAAAAAAAAAAAATGCAAGTTTTGTGCAATATATAAAGAGAACAGCAGGAGGAAAGTGAAAAGACATGAAAAAGTAAGGACACCCTGAAATTTTCACCATTCAACGAAGAAAAAAACCTTACAGAGGAGAGGCTGAGGAAAATATTAAACGGTGCCGAAAGAGAACAAGCCAGACAAAATAAAAGAAACCTGCCTGCTTAAATATACAGAATTGATCATTATCACTCTGTTAAAGAAGTTGAGATCCACTCGGCATCAGAAAAATTCCCTACATGTAATCTCTCTGTAAGCCTTTTTTCAATAAAGCAAAGCCTCCAAAGGTCCAGCTGTAACTGCTGCAACGCTGTACTCATGTTCATTAGAAAAACAAATTCACAACAGATCATTTTAAGAGTAATAATAAAAATCTGACAAATGAAAACCATATGTAGGGGGAAAAAAAAAAAACAACACAGGGCTGGGGAAAGCGGTCTTCATGCTGTCTCTCTGCAGAACACCGATTACAGCTCGCTGCCACGTGACGGCACACGCATCCCAGCGCCCACCGGGCGAGAGATATTTGGTGATAACGGTCAAACACGAGAAGACCCCTAAGGTGTAAAGACACCAGAAAGCAAGGAAAGACAAGATTTTCACATTTAGTATCTTTAGGCCAGATTCCCGCTTTAACTTGGGAAAGCTGCCAGGAGCTTCGGCAGATGTAAGGGTCCAACGTAGTGGCAAACGCCCCAGCTCCATGGGCTGGGAACAGGAGCAAGGCCGCGGCATGAGCCCTCATGTCCAAAAAGCCCTCCCCGTCTCCCCAGTTTGCACCGTGAAGCACTGGCCTGAGGTCATCAGAGGTTCCCACTGCTCGGTGTGCATCACGTGCCACGGAAACCAGTCTCCTCCACAACCTCCTCGCTCAACTCAGGGCCAAAAAGGTCCAAGGGGTCGCCGGTGGCTCCTTGCTCTGACCTAAGGCCACCTGCTTCCCAGGGCCGGAGCACGGCGGTTGGTCGCCCAGAACGGCGACGCGGTGAGGAGGCGGCCTGCGGTCGGAGACACTGGCCTGGACTGGATTTAGGAGCTGACTCATGGGTAATGGGCAACGATAAGCTACTGTACTGGGTTTTTACTTGTGCCCAGATCAGATGACTAAGGAATTCAGGTGCCTACAGAGATCAACCGCCTAAATAACTTTTGCAGGCCGAGCCTTACACATCTGCATAAACAGACCTTCTCATCGGTGTTCCACAAAACACATCCATGTACTCCTCGCTAGTGAAATACAATCCTTATGGCCCGAGTAATCCAGCTACCAATACTAAATCCTGTAACCGACCCACATTAAAAATACTTCCTCAGTCAGGTGACGTAACATAAATGAGCAGAAAGAGGGTTTAACTGACTGAATTCTCTATGAAAGACGTTTTGGTTTCCCTTCAACACATGAAAGGGCTTGGTAGGCCTGCTCAGGAGGAGCTGCCCCAGGCATGCTGCAGCATTCCGGCCTCCATACATGTAGCATGAACGCTGTGCCCCCTCTCTGTTCCGCGGGCAGAGTTCGGTAAGGCACGGCAACTCCCAAAGCCGCAGGATTCGTGTCACCGGAGAGATGAAACAGCATCCGTAACGTTTTTTGCCACAGAGCTGCTGCAAGCTCCTGTTTCATCCAAAAATGCTGCATCCTGCTCGAGTGAGGATCGTTTACTGCAGTACAGAATGACGCCAAGCGGGCTACCGCTCCCTAACCCGACCGCTTTTTCAGGAGCAGGTTCATGCTGCTGCATGAAGTAACAAAATATTCCCTGCCCGTTGTATCATCATCTACCTACTGCCGGCTGTGCCACACCAGTGAGCCTGCCGTAGCCCTGCCGCCACTGCTAAGTCATGTAGGCATCGCAACAGCCATTTCTGTGCTACCGAGAGGCAGGCAGGGAGAAAGAGAATCCTGACGGATAATAACAATTCAGAAACCCCATCCAGCTGCCATCGCCCACCCCGCCTGGCTCTTTATGCCATGCTGCTTTCATCTCCTATCTCCCCCTCCAGAGGCTCCTGAGGATACGCAAGTCCTTCTTCCAGCGGAGATCTCCTGCAATGGCCTGAGGAGCCAGAGCCTCCCTTGACATTTGCACACGGCTGATGTCTCTCTGAATAAATTACACGACCTGCCTCTCCATAACCCTCAGACGGGGGAGCTTTGTTCCCCGAGATGTCTTTCAGCGCAAAACATTCCCAGGGCTGAGGGAACGGGAAAAATCTCAGTATTTTTTTTCCGAGCAGTTCAATAAGCAGGTTTCATAATATTTCTATCCTGTCAACAGAGGTCGAAAGCTGTACTGAAGGCCCCCCATTGTGGGATTTCACGTTTATTCCCTCTTACCTGCTGCTGATTTTGCAGATTTCACGTTTATCCCTATACACTGCTGAGTACGATCCAGAAATACAGATCGCTACTCGTCTGCCTTAAAAAGGGGTGCGATTCTACTCACAAGTAAAGACAGCAAAATTGAAAAATTAATTGCTCGCCTCAGTTTTATCACCCCAAGAGCAAAAGAATCGGCCTTCAGAGAGCTGCATCTACACAAAAGTCAGACCCCAGTGCCGTGCAGC
>NW_010230174.1:3174-8497 GCF_000690775.1 Eurypyga helias | reverse complement strand
AGAGGTAAGGCAGCTCTTCAGTCCCAACCATTTACTATGAGAAATTGCCTCCTTTTTTTTAATTACCTGAGCAAAGGTACCCAATTTGTTCAAAAGTAAAGAGGAGTGTGCCTTTTGGGAGTTTTGAAGGAGGGCTGGAACATAGTTTGGAAAAAAGTTGACCTAGGAAAACTGAATACGAAGTTTTGACTGAGGTCAAATGTGATGTTGCACACTTTGGTTGTGGTGGATAGATTTCTGCATTGCCACATCAAAGATTATTTCCAATCTTCGCACCAGACAGGATCATAGAATGGTTTGGGTTGGAAGGGACCTTAAAGATCATTTAGTTCCAACCCCTCTGCCAAGGGCAGGGACACCTTCCACTAGACCAGGTTGCTCAAAGCCTCATCCAGCCTGGCCTTGAAGACATCCAGGGATGGGGCATCCACAGATTCTCTGAGCAACCTGTTCCAGTGCCTCACCACCCTCTCTGGGAAGAACTTCTTCCTGATATCCAATCTAAATCTCCGTGCTTTCAATTTAAACCCGTTACCCCTTGTCCTGTCCCTACAGACCCTAAAGTCCCGCCCAGCTTTCTTGTAGCCCCTTCAGGTACTAGAAGGCTGCAATGAGGTCTCCCCAGAGCCTTCTCTTCTCCAGGCTGAACAAGCCCAGCTTTCTCAGCCCGTCCCAAATAGCAGAGGTGCTCCAGCCCTCTGAGCATCTTTGTGGCCTCCTCTGGACTCACTCCCACTGGTTGATATCCTTTTTATATTGAGGACCCCAGAGCTGGATGCAGTACTCCAGGTGGGGTCTGACAAGAGCAGAGTAGACGGGGAGAACCCCTTCCCTTGACCCGCTGGCCACACTTCTCCTGATACAGCTCAGGATACAGGTTGGGCTGACCCTTAACAGGAAGGAAGCCACAGCAGGGGAAGGAGGGAATGAGTCACTGAATACTTTCATGTTACTGAAATGCAAATACATTAAACTACCTGTAGTACTAATCCTCAGGAAACTTTCTGTCTCCCACATATAGGACTGCTCCATCTGCCTTGCAGCAGCATTTCAGCCAGGATTCACAACTACAGCAGCCAGGATGGAACAACACCAAAAAAATGATACCAGTGGATAGAGGAATAGGGATTCAAACAATACATGCTACAAGTAGGACCTTGTTTAATGAATCCCACTTTCAATTTGTCATCCATCCAGAAAGTGGTGGGTGACATCTTCTCAGGATTATTTCTCGCACAGGCACAACTCTGAGTATTTGTCAGATAAAGCTATCTACTAGTAGATTTTCCAGCTAGACCGTTAGTCCTGACTCTGTCATGAGAGTATATCAGGCATCCAGAGGGAAGAAATAACTGTGCATTTATATGTCGCAGTTCAACTGTCCCTGTTGAACTGAGGAGACCTTGCTGTGAGGCTTACATTAAAGCATGTACAGAAACCTGTTAAAATTTTCACAGTTAAAGTAAAAAAAAGGAAACACATGCTGAAGATGATGTTAGAGGGGAGAGGCCCTGTTCATACATTCAAGTAAACTCTGGTTTTGGACTCTTGATACCTGGACTGAGTTCAAGGGTGCCAGTACTGCTGAACTGGCTTTGGGTGGGATGGAGTTAGTTTTTCTCGCAACAGCTCATGTTGTGCTAAGTTTTGGATTTATGACCAAAGAAGTGTCGATAACACAGGGGTATTTTTGTTATTTCTGAACAGTGCTTACACCCAGTGAAGGCCTTCTCTGCTTCTCACACTACACCACAGCAAACAGACTGGAGGTGCGTAAGAAGCTGGGAGGGGATACGGCTGGGACATCTGACCCCACTGACCAAAAGGCTATCCCATATTGTATGACATCACACTCAGCAATAAATATTAGGGGAAAGAAAGAGGGAGATTGGGATGTTCATAGTGTTTGTCTTCCCAAGTAACCATTGTGTGTGATGGGTCCCTGATTTCCTGAAGACGGCTGAACACCTGCCTGGTGATGGGAAGTGGTAAATGAATTCCTTGTTTTGCTTTGCTTGAATGTGTGGCTTTTGCTTTACCTGTTAAACTGTCTTCATCTCAACCCAGAAGTTTTCTCATGTTTACCCTTCTGATTCTCTTCTACATCCCACTTGAAAGGAAGTGAGCAAGTGACTATGTGGGGCTGTTTCTTACTGAGGTTAATGCACTACAACTGGTCATGTAAATGTGGACAAATCACCTAACCCTGATGTAGTGAGGTCCATGACTAACCCTGTTGCTTTTGCCACACGCAGTGCCATTGTGTAGGCTATGTATCACCTACATGCGTGGAGGTAGCTTTATGTTACAAGTTCGTTGCAGGTTGAGGGCCAGTGCAACTCCACATCTGCAAAATAATGTGCTGCTGCATTGCTCCTCTTTGTCCGTCTTTCCTGTTTCTGTAAAAAACTCTCTTGTGTAGTCAAAGGAAAGGTCTTGTGTGCCACATGACACAAGATCACACAGCTGCTGACACCGTGAGCCAAGAGAAGCAAACTGTGGTGTCTTTGCTCTGTACTAAGAGCTGCAGTCACCAGAGAAGAGTCTTATCACTCTTACTGAGTTGATCTCCACCCACTTCTGAGTTTTCCTTCACCAGTGAAAACAAGCAATGGCAGCATGAGGCTCTGCCACTCTGCTTTGATATATGAGTTGTTGCTCACACAGGCCACCCTTGTGCTAGTAGCCATAGAAGTCAAGGTCGCTCTGAATAGCAACGCAACCAACTGGTGTATCAGCCACTTCTCTCAGTTTTGTGTGGTTTGAAAACTTGCTGAGGATTCACTTACCTTTTAGTCCCAGTCAAGATGTTATAGTATTAGCCTCAGTAACACATGTGCAAATACCTAAAGTGAAACCTTTTAAAGTCAACATGACAACTCCATTGTCCTAGGCCAGCCATTCCTATCCTTAGGCCCATCCACCTGGGACCTTTCTGAGATGCAGAGATACAGACATGCAGGCTGATGACATTTGCTATCCACACAGCTCTCAGGATTGTCACTAACCTTTGCTGGTACCTCTTGTCTTTCCTGTTGAATCCTGAAGAGAAATGAGGATGTATGTTTACAAACTGTTCCTCGGTAGATGCCATTTGATTTGCCCTTTCTTGCAACACTGTCTCCTCTGCATTCATAGATCCTACTCCCATCAACTCTCTTCTGATAAACAATGTGACGTGGTTAGATTACTGTGATTATACATTTTCCCCTTCAAGAATTGTACAAGGAAGGTAACATTTTCTTCCAGCTTCCTGCAGATAAATAAATATCAAAGATCATCACCCGTCTGTCAAGATGGGGTCAGCCAAGCCCATGTCTCGGAAAGCATAATGCAGTCACTTCATTTTGTGTTTATTGGATCTGGAGGATAGGCAAAGCAAAAGACCAATTCCTGATGATTTTTTTGATACTGCATATTCAAGGACCTTCTGTATGAGATGTTCCACTGGGAAGATTTAATATCCAATTAACTACAGTTAAAGAGGATTTTTTAAATTAAAATCTTACTTTTTACAAGAAAGAAAAAAAAAATCTTGAGAATTTTTCCACTCTTTAAAAGCTTATTAAATCTAAAAAGAACCACTTATTATGAAACTGGAGGAAGCAGAGAATAAATATATCAAGCTTTGATCCCTGCCAAATTACTCAAGGTTTTGTAAAGCTGACCTTTCCCCTCAATTTAAGTTTTCCAGAGTCTGTATTAAACCAAGGTTTTGGTATCTGTGAACTTAAGAGCTAATTAACATGAAATTACTTGTAGAAGTGAATACATCTGGCTTTGCTAAACAAAATGATGAGTATGGTTTTAACACAACACAAAAGAGCTGTCCCATCACTCGTCTCCAATTGCTTTACAATCTTTCTACCCTTCTTTTTTTTTTTTTTTTTTTAATAGGGCTGGTAGTTAACAGTATTCTCTGTAAGTTTACCTCAATAAACCTTCTTGGGGTAATTCCCATGACTATGACATTCAACTACATACCATAAGGGTATGTGGAAAGAGAGTGTCTGCTACTTTAAGGGTGTCTGCTCAAAGGAGCCATAGATAAGAACATACAGAGAAAGAAACCTGACTGACAAATGGTAAGGGAAGTCATAAGACCAAACCTAGACATTGACACTAATTGGTAAGAATATGTAAAGTGTGAGAATGTTTATTTTCTCAGCTGTGACAATAAGGAAAGGGAAGGAGACAATCAGAGTCATAAGATCAGAGCAATTAGTGTTGCTGAAGACAACTAGAAACAAACCTGGCCTGTCACACCAGCTGATGGGCTGTCAGGAAACTGCAGTAAATTTGGAAGTTTGCGACAGATAAGGATGCAAACCTGAAAGTCCAAGATGCGGGAGGATGGCAGTGAGGCTGTGTTGGTGGAGGACACAATGTGCAGGGGAAGAGGAACAGGCAGGAACACAGAGGTGAGATAGCCAGACAATGGTATCAAAGGGACCAGTCGCCTGTAAACTGTGGCCAGTCAGCATGCTTGTCCAGCTGAGCCCTGCACCTGACCATGCAGTCTGACCCGTATGCGCTTACCTACCTCTGTGCAACCTCACTCTCTGTCCCATGCATTTGAGTGCTGCAGGGACTCAGTGCCATATTTGGGGGCTGGGGTGAGAGGAGTGGGTGCCAGCTGCTGGGATCAGATCGGGGGTGTGGGCACCCCTGGCCTGTGGTGTCAGCTGCTGGAACGAGTGAGAGAGTCTCAGTGACAAAAACTGGAGCAAAGGTGGGTCTTTAACCTCCAGCCACTGGGGTGGGAACAGTATGTATTCCAAAAACCAGCTGCTGGATGAACTGCTGTGAGTGAGGGGCTCAGCACCGTCAGCTGGAGCAGGACCATGGGTCACAGCCATGGGTCACATGCTGGAGGGTTGAGTGCTTGTATCTTCCCCAGACATGTTCTGCATGGAGTGGGTGTGCGTATTTGCTGTCAGTCTTCAAATCTGGACCACCTGGAGCCTCACGTCTGGGCTGGGTTATCAGATAGATGGAAGGATCCTTGCTGGTATTTTGGGGGACGTGCGAGTGTGGCATACCTATGAGACAACTGCTATGTTTCTCATAGGTATGCCACAAGCACTTGTCTCATAGGTATGCCACATAGTGGCCTTCTACAATGACATCACGACCTTGGTGGATAGAGGACAGGCAACCGACGTCATCTACCTGGACTTGTGCAAAGCTTTCGATACTGTCCCAAAAGACATCCTTGTCTATACTGGAGCGACATGGATTTGACGGATTGACCGCTCAATGGCTAAAGAACTGTCTGGATGGGCGTCCTTAGAGAGGGGGGGGGAACAGCTCAATGTCTGAG
>NW_010230174.1:0-3149 GCF_000690775.1 Eurypyga helias | reverse complement strand
TCCTCAGGGGTCGGTGTTGGGACCTGTACTGTTTAACATCTTTGTCGGTGACATGGATGATGGCATTGAGTGCACCCTCAGCGAGTTTGCTGACAACACCAAGCTGTGCGGTGCGGTTGACATGCTGGAGGGAAGGGATGCCATCCAGAGGGACCTGGACAGGCTGGAGAGTTGGGACACTGCCAACCTCATGGAGTTCAACAAGGCCAAGTGCAAGGTCCTGCACCTGAGTCAGGGTAATCCCAAACACAAGTATAGGCTGGGTGGAGAATGGGTTGAAAGTAGCCCTGAGAAGGACTTGGGGTACTGGTGGATGAAAAACTGAACATAAGCCATCAGTGTGTGCTGGCAGCCCAGAAAGCCAACCATATCCTGGGCTGCATCAGGAGAAACGTGGCCAGCAGGTCAAGGGAGGTGATTCTCCCCCTCTACTCTGCTGTCATGAGAACCCACCTGGAGTACTGCCTCCAGCTCTGAAGCCCTCAATGTAAGAAGGATATTAACTGGTTGGAGCAAGTCCAGAGGAGGCCACAAAGATGCTCAGAGGGCTGGAGCACCTCTGCTATGGGGACAGGCTGAGAGAGTTGGGCTTGTTCAGCCTGGAGAAGAGAAGGCTCTGGGGAGCTCTTATTGCAGGCTTCTAGTACCTGAAGAGGACCTACGAGGAAGCTGGGAGGGGACTTTTTACAAGGGCCTGTAGGGACAGGACAAGGGGTAATGGGTTTAAATTGAAAGTGGGCAGATGCAGATTAGATATCAGGAGGATGTTCTTCACGGAGAGGGTGGTGAAGCACTGGAAGAGGTTGCCCAGAGAAGCTGTGGATCCCTGGCTGTCTTCAAGGCCAGGCTGGATGAGGCTTTGAGCAATCTGGTCTAGTGGAAGGTGTCCTTGCCCATGGCAGAGGGGTTGGAACTAGATGATCTTTAAGGTCCACTCCAACCCTAACAATTCTATGAGTCTATGATCTTATGATTAGCA
Organism: Eurypyga helias; assembly: GCF_000690775.1. Taxonomy (NCBI): domain Eukaryota; kingdom Metazoa; phylum Chordata; class Aves; order Eurypygiformes; family Eurypygidae; genus Eurypyga; species Eurypyga helias. Next base: position 2,170 of record NW_010230174.1, on the reverse strand, counting down.
TGTCCACTCAGTCTCTTTTTTATTTCATGTTCTAGTTTCCTAAATATGGTAGAGGTTGTTCCAAGGTGGGTGGAAAGAGTCCTCTGAGGATACTATATCTTTTTTATACATCTGCAGACATGGCCTCCATGCTCTGCCTTCCCATGATTAGTGTGAGCTTGAGGAAAACAATTTGCTTATCCATTAACAAGATAACATTAAATAACATCTCCATCTGTATCAGGAGGATAAAACCAAAGTACTGTAGAGCAGATTCACTTGCATGAAGTAACAGGAGTTGTTTAGAATGAAGATAGAGGATGGGTTATGTACGAAATACTTTTTTTCTTGGTTCCCTGTTGTTTAAATCTGATTGTAGCAGTAGAGAAAGTTATTTTCCTCTCTGAGCCTTGTTACATTTCTTGGTGTCCACCAGTAGTGAGATATCAATTCTTTTATTAGTGAAAATAGCTCTGAATCTCTCCAAGATACATGTATTTTAACTTGAGTGATGCACATCAGAATTACACTCACATTTCCACTGTATTTTTAGTTCACTGTTGCATGGGGAGTGTGAAGTAGTTAACACTGGGCCTGTGGATTCAATCAAGAACCAGGAAAAAGCTGATTAAAATGCCATACACTGAGAAGACCAGCACATGAATTGCACTTGTTTCCAAGTGATTTACAGTACTCAAGAAAGCACACAGTAATTCATTGATCTTGGAAGATGTAGCCCAGTCTGGCTGGAAACCCTTTGTTACAATACCAAGAAAAAATGTTACTCTAATGTCCACAAATATAATTTATAAAACATTCTTTTCAAAAAGGAGGTTGAAATCTACCAAAAAAAAAGAAAATTGTCATGACTCTTGGCAGAAAACTGGGCTTCAGTATCCTCCCCAGACATCAGGTGCAGATTGTTCAGGTTGCTGGAAACTTTGGCAGTACTGAGCTCTTGAACAGTCCACCAGGTTGAGGCATTGAAGCAAAGTGCACATAACCTCAGAAGCGCAAGAACTGTTAAAAATCTCATGGTGTTTGCATCACTAGCCCTGATTGGTTCATGGCCTTTATACCATACAGTTATTTCATACTGTTTCTATTAAGTGTTATGTATCATATGGATATATTTTTATGCATATCATATAGAAAACAGTATGATATACCATACAAAATATATATGTGTCATATCCTATAAGGAATAAATTAATACTGCACCTCTTATACATGTACATACTAACTACATTTTTCATGACTGAGCAAGCCTTACTCAGCACAGCCAGATCACTCTGAAAGCCTTTATGATCAGTTTGTCCTTGAAGCTTTCCATTTTAGCTATAAACTAGCTGGCAACCTACTGGGAAGAAAGTTGATTTGAATGTACCAGCCCACCTACTAATGATATTAAAGAATGAAAATGACTAAAATAATTAAATTAAATAGGTAACATCTACTTTCCTTAAATCTGTATTGGTTACAGCCTAAATTAATTTGAATTGAGCAAGATAGAAAAAGACAAACCTAAATATTGACTATCACACACTCAAGCACCTGTAGTTTCAAGTTCTAGTCACAGCAAGAAAACTAATTTCTTTCCTATATCATACATGAGCACAAATTAAAGTAAGGAAAAGTGCACATCTGAAGACATCCGTATGCCATGGAATATTACATAGCCTCAGTCTTAGGCAATCCTGTTAAAGTACAGTTTCCTTTTAACCATTTCTAAGGTGTCTGTTTTTCATGCAAAACATTTTCCCCACTCAAGTTAGGGTCAAATAAAAAATTCAGATAAAGGAGAAACAAAATTCAAACTTACCATTATCTTTAAAAATTCAGTCGAAGTATTTTGACTAACTTAATGACAATTTCGATAATAAGATCTCTGTTGCTCTGTAATCGGGCATTCAAGTGAACCAGAAGCATTATTTGTGCCAAACCAAGCTTGGACAAAGAGAGGGAAACACATAAAAGAATCAGGCACTGGTTACAGCATACCTAGGTGCCCATGGCTGTTGACTGTGCTAAAAGATTTGCTATTGTACTTTCAAAGCAGTAACAGGACCATAATATTTTTTTATGTTTTCGAAGATAACAGATCTTTTGGCAGAGCTGGCTTAGAAAGGGTGTCTCCACAATGACTGTGTACGTGGAGATTCTAAGCAACCTGTCGTGGTTTAACTCCGGC